>NW_017673054.1:69028-136303 GCF_001879085.1 Nicotiana attenuata | reverse complement strand
ATATATATATATATATATATATATATATATATATATATATATATATATATATATATATATATGAATTTTACTAACCTATTACATGATTGTAGGTTTCATGACTTACTTGGTTAATAGTAATACCTTTTTGGAGTCCTTGGACTGAATATTTAGTGGTGGGCTCCGATAATGGAATATGACGATATTTTGGAGTATATGTTTTTTCTAGAAAGGGAACCAACTACATAGATCCGCAAATGAGCAACTTGCATCTCGATTTCAAACATTTGTGGAAATCCATGCATGAATATGTGGAGTGGAAAGCCTGATTAAGAAAATGAATTAGTGAATGAGATGTTTATGGACTAGTGATGCAATCACCCATTAACTCAACACTAGAAAAGTGGTCCTTATTCACCAATTCACAAAAAACAGAAGTCCAATGAAAGGAAGTTAATGATGTAACAGAGGGAAACTTTGAGCATGAGAAAAAATCAGTAGCACTAAGATCTACTCTTTCCGGTCCACTTGAGTTGATTTTTTGGTTGTTTTTATATATATTAACTGATAATAAAATTGATCATATTAATTTTAATTTATTCATTGAAAAAATACAACAAATACTCCTAAGCTCTTTATTCCAAGAGAAACTTTGGAAAACAAAATTAATTCCTTTTTGATATATATCTGAAGAAATTAAATATTGTGGATCACAAAAAAAGCCAAAAAATCTATTAAATTGGACTGAAGAAGTAGTTTATAACTTTGTCGTTATCCTACACAATAACGCTGATTAGCTACTCATTTACAAATTAACTCGAGTTAATGGTCATTGGTCGGTTTGTACTCCCTCTGTTCACTTTTATTGGTCCACGTGGACCTTGCACATCCTTTAAGAAATAATAAATAAAGTGCATAATTTACCATGATACCCATATTAATGAGTCAATTACTCAAATGGTCACTCAACTATCCCAAATTATCTTCTAAAGTCACTTTTCTTTCGTTTGTAACAATAAAGTCACTGAACTATGCCTATTGCACTCAGAAGGTCACTCAACTTGATTTTCCGAATTTTGAATTGCCAAATACCTATTTTACCCTCTAAATTATAAATATTTATCTTTTTTATTACACTTTTTAGTATTAACAACAAAAATTCAAGAATTTATTTAACATTTTAGAATGAAAGAAAATAAAGATTGTAAAATATATATTCCATGCACGTAATATAAAAATAATTATTTAAATAAAGGTATTTTTATAATATACATTATATATTCTTGAAAATTAAAGTATGCTCAGTTATATTATTAATTTTCTACCAACTTTCCGACGACAGAAAGTTATGTCACCGGAAAGCGCCGGTACTATCTGTATAGGTTAAAGTATGCTATGTTAAGTCGTGCATGGAATATATATAATATAATTGAGCATAATTTTCAAGAATATATAATGTATATTATAAAAATACATTTATTTAAATAATTATTTTTATATTACGTGCATGGTATATATATTTTACCACCTTTATTTTCTTTCATTCTGAATTGGGTAAATAAATTTTTAAATTTTTGTTGTTAATACTAAATTTTTATTACTAACAAATTATTCTAATTAATTGTTTTTACCATGCTCATTATTTTGTTATTCCAGCATTGTATATGCTTAAATACTTTTTATTTTTTTAATTTGTAAATAATATTTATTTATTATATAGGTATGTCCAAAATTTGAATTAAAAAGGGAAAAATCATAATATTAAAAAGTTTAAGAAAAATAAAAAGAACATAAATGTTTATTATTGAGGGTAAAATAGGTGTTTGACAATCCAAAACTTGGAAAATCTAGTTGAGTGACTTTCAGAGTGCAATAGACATAGTTCAGTGACTTTGTTGTTACAAACGAAAGAAAAGTGACTTTAGGAGATAAATTGGGATAGTTGAGTGACCATTTAAGTAATAGACTCTCATATTAATTGATGCACATTTTTAGTGGATTTAAGAAAATAATTTGAAATGAGTAATTAATACTGTGGGTATAACAGGAAAAAAAAATTGTCCTCTCCTAATGTGCTAAAAGTGACAAATAAAATTGAAAATTTATTTTGAAGGGAGTAGCTATAGCGCTTTTAACATCCTATCATTGAGATATGTGCATCGCAAAATAAATGCCAACTCCCATTGCTCAACGTAATTGTCGAGTGATAAAAATGCAATATAAATACTACTCCTTTCCAAAACACTCCAAGGGTTTTAGGAAAAAGATCCCTTTTTAATATCTAAAAAAATTAATTATTATGGACCACAAAAAAGACCAAGAACCAAATTAAAGTGAACCGGATTGAGCAGAGGCGAACCTATGGCTTATGTTGAGGGGTCACCGGACCCTGTAAACTTCGGAAGAAATCTTGTATATATATATATGTATACCTTGAAAATAGTTAATTTAAATCACTTAGCACCCTTAACGCTAAAAGTCTTTAATGGGTACTGATTAAACAGAATATTATGTCCTCTTGTCACCAACCCAATTGACAATTCTTTTATTAAGCACGAGCTTTGAGAAAGAGTCGATCACATTATCTTATTTCAGTAACAATATTATTTTAAACAAAAAAGGGATCATTCTCATATTAGAAGTTTTATAAATCAGGCAAGTTTATCTGTTAGGTGTACATATTCGATGTAGGTAAATATTTACCCATCCATGACCTCCCTCAAACCTTTTTCAGGTGACTTCTTATATTTACTGATATTGTTAACTTACTGTTTTCAAATAAACTCTTTTTTTAAAGTTTTTTTGGCTGGACCTTTGAATCACTAAAACACGTTTAACCATGAAAGTAAATAATTAACACAGAGAAAATATTTCCTTCGGCTGAATGGGATGGTCTAGAAATTGCAAAAGAATTTGTAACTTAATTAAAAAATAAAAAATAAAGAGCGAACGGGAAATCAATTTAAATCAGTGGACCGACAAACAGGTAAGTCTTTATCAAAATTGGGCCTGGCCCTAAGTATTGGATTCCTTTCAAAGAAATTGAGAGGCTTCAAATCAAAGCTAGAGGTAACAGTTGGCATAACTGGAAAATCTTCTTGACATGGTACGTGATGAAATCCTAACGTATACCACAGTACAATGTCCTTCTCTTTGATTTCACGATTTCTGTCAAATAAAACAAATAAGATTTCATGATCATAAGTTCAATAATTTTGGCCAATTTTTTTCCCTTCATTTCTATGCCAAATTAAATGATAGTGGTCCTTTCCGAACCAACTTACATGACTTATTTATATCATTAGGTATAGCTTGATATAATAGTTTATGTATTAACATAGTGATTTAGCTGCTTTTGATATTAAAAAGGGTATCCCGATGCATTAAGTTCCCGCTTTGTGCGGGGTTCGGGGACTGGTCGGACCACAAGGGTCTATTGTACGCAATCTTGTCCTGCATTTATGCAAGAGGTTGTTTTCACGACTCGAACCCGTGACCCCCTGGTCACACGGCAACAACTTTACCAGCTACGCCAGTGCTCCCCTTCTGCTTTTTTATGTTAACTAGTCAAAAAAATACTACCATGTCTTTCATACCTGTTGGACCAAACAGCAAGTGTGTCTTCTCCTTTGCTCTGATAAACTAACAGCCCACCAGCCCATTGTTCAGATTTGTTGTATGGAGTTACCCATACCTATCAGTCAGAAACAAACGTTAATTACAGTATTAGTAACATGACTTATGTTACTCGGACTCTCCGAAAATATCATCGGGATGCGTGTCAGATCCTTCAAAAGTACTAAATTTTTGTGATCTGACATGAGTGCGCCAGCATTTTAGAAAGTCTGCGCAACCATAGAACATAACAACATGTATAATAATATCAATCTTTTCTAAACAGTTTAATTCAATTAATAGAAGTCCACAATGACGACAAAGCGATCTTTTTCTAGCTGCAGGACAAAATCCTAAAGCTAACTTTTAGCTGTTAATAACCTTATTTCGATGAAATGATAAGAACCTCATCATGTTTTAATACCATGTTGAAGTGTCCGATCATTTTATCTGAAAGTTTAAGTCACTAGAAAAAAATATATTTTATTTACTTAAATATGTCTTCAGCACAGTTCATACCTGGTTGTTGGTGAAAGCACTTCTAATTTGAGGTGGATCATCAAGATCAAGTAAACTAGCTGCATTACCCTTTGGAACAATCTTGTACCCTGTTGGATTTCCTATTCTTGATTTCCTCAAAGGATTAATGAAATGAAATTCAGATGGCTCATAAAGCTTAAGCTTAATTTGAGCATCTTTTTCTTTCTCAATTACTTTTCTTTTAGCTTTCCAATAACTTTTTCTTGGTGTTTTTGCTGATGGATTTTCTTCTTTCACAAGATCAACCTTGACAAAGGAGTTAATTGGGCCATCTATGTCCATATCCAAATGAAATGTGATGAAATGATCATGGGCCACACCAATTACATTCTCTGAAACTAATGGGCCAAATATGTCATCTTCATTTGTGCTATTTTGTAGAGTCCCTTTTACCATTAGCATTCCAGATAAGCCAACCTAGTTATGAATTTAACCAACTTTATAGTCAAGAAGTCACAATTCGAACCGTAGTGTCACGAGTTTGTATAAAATTAAGTAAGCAAGTAATTACCGTAACACGAATTAAACCATCAGTTTGAAATTCCCAGTCGAAAATATAGTCATAGTTTCCAACCGATGCAGCCATTCGAGCCACGAGGGTCACCTTTGGTCTTGATTCTCTTATTCGCTCCTATAACCAAAAGAATTAACCTGATTAGCCACCCACTCAATCGCTTAAACTAAAAATAGGTAATGGAGATATAATATATGTATAAGTTATGTTTAATATATGTATACTCATGTATAATCTATGTATATAGCTAAAGAGTACACAATGAATATGGCTGGCTACTTGTGTAAAAATCACATTTAAAAAGTTATCTTTCTTTAATAGTTTTCATAATTCATAGGCTTCAAAACAAATATCCTTTTTGAAAATATGTAGCCTTACCTCAAAACCATGAATGGGAAGATCAGAATGTCTCCAACTAATATGACCAGCATATCTCTCAAACACACAAATAATATTGGGCTGAACAAATGGCTTTCCATCAGCAGTAACAAAAAGCCCATTCATAAAATAGGAATATCTTGGACAATCATTAAGTGGCACAAGTGACATCGCTGTTGCCCCAAGCCCAAATTCACCAGCATCCATATATGATCTAAAGTACCAATTTTCATCAATATCCATGTATGGCACAAATAATTCTGAAGCAAATCCTTTGTACATTACACTTCTTGGTTCACCAGTCTCTGAGTCTCGAATTCGAGCTCTAGATATGATTATTCCAGCTCGTTGATCCGCCTTTAGGTGAAAATCCCAATTGGCCCATTTAACATTATGTCCATTTTCGATCGTAAAACTTGGGCCTTTGGGCTGTTCTATGGAGATTGGATTTAGTGGTTTCATTTCTGGAGGCTTGTCTTGTGACATATATCTGTAGTCCGTGTTCTCACCATTTGGAATTGGAATTTTTGGACTTGTGTCCAAAATTTTGATCACTTCACCTTTATCAATGTCAACAGTTACTATGAGACCTTCAATGGGCCTCATATAGAAACTAGGAGTACCTTGGCTCGAATAACATCTAACTTTCATGATCCTTTTACCTTCTTCTTCGGGCCCAAACCAGCCCGAAGATGGCGTAGTACAAACCAAATCCGAAAAATTAACTCCTCTCGCGACAATAGATTTATTGAATTCTTCATTGGACAATGTGGCCCGTATAGCAACCCGAACATCATCAATGGATATCGGTGGATAGCCCGAACCCGGATTTTGTACATGACTTATAACTTGGCCCAAGTTCAAGTCCACAATGAGCAAGTGAACTTGGCTATTGGCCCATGCAATAACAAATGCTCTTCTAGGAGGAAGAGGGTCACCATACTTCCAATTTAAGATTTGAATTTTTTCAGGCTCATCTAGTGATAAAGAACGAATAGAAGGGAAAGAACCTAAGAAAGGCTTATAAGAAGAAATAATGATTTGGGCTTTGTTGATTTCTTGAATAGTTAGTGGATCTAAAGGGTATGATGGGCTACTATTAAAAGTGTTCTTGACTTTGAAAATTGGTGTTTCTAAAACTGAATCAAACTTGGTTTTCCTAGTCTTAAAAGTTGGTGGAAAATTAGTCTTGGAGCTCAAAAACAAGCTTGTTTTGTATAGATGAAACCATGAATGTGTAAGAAGGAAAATAACAATGGACAAGATGAAAGCCAAACGAAAGATTGAAGAGGATTCCATATATGCTCTCTTTAACACACCAACCTTAGGACATATGAAAAATGGGAAGTCATGTGCTATCAATCTTGGAAATTGGGAGAAGATATTTCCAATGCCTTGTCTAAAGCTATTTTTAGTAAAGAGTGCTACCAATGGGGCTGAAAGAGTTATTTTTCCAATGAAGTAATCTCTACATGGTTTTCAAAAATGTCGAATGATATGGTATATTAAAATGAGGAAAAAGAAATCGAAGATAAAAGTTGTTTTAGATGCATGTTGCATTATTTTAATTTTATTGATCTTTATTCGGCAGGTGGACATGTAAATTTTCGAGAATGAAGTGCAACAACAACAACAATAATAACAATGACCCAGTGAAATCTCACTAATGGGGTTTTGGGAGGGTAATGTGTACGCAAACCTTACCCCTATCCCGAGGGGGTAGAGAGGCTGTTTCGAAAAGACCCTCGGTTCAAGAGACAATATATCAGTACCATCAACAGAAATAAAGGATAATAACAGCAACATAAAAGTCAGAAAATTGATGAAAAAAATTATGTACAAGCAAATTCCTTCAATATGGCGACCTTGCACTAAATTATGTAAGAAAACATATTTAAATATGAAATATTGTTAAAAGTATTAACTATCTTATATGTAGTGATAGTGTAAATAATTTTTTTACATAATAAGTGCAATTTAACCTGTTTTAGAAGGTTGCGTGACTTATTTTCAAGTTATTAATTCACTAGTTATTCATACATACATTTAATTAACTTTAAAGTGATCTGATAGCGTAAATATTGTTTAAAATGTTGTTGGATAAAAGTTAAAAGTCTTATTATTATGTGCTGAAATTAAACTTTAGCTACTAAGTTTTCAAGTTGAAACAAGACATATTTTGCATACACCATATCCTTCTGGTCACTCACGAGAAGAGTAGGTTGCCCTAACTGACACTCAAAATGTAGAAATGGCGTCAGGTAGCCACTTTAAAGGGCTGTTATTTAGAAATTAGCTAGTGCATTTTGAATTTCAGTGTTTCAGTTTAATTTTTCAGGATAATAATATTCTGAGTTGTCTTGAAATTTCGAGTTTTAGTTTAAGATTTTAGAACAAAATAAATACCGACTAATCCCTAAATAGCACCCCTAAGAATAACTATATATGCACTCCCCCGCTCAAAATGATTGGAGAAATTCAATATACTTCAATGAAATAGAAAAAGGCGGATTAAGTACGTGTCAAATGAGCAACGCTGTATTAAATAGACATTCCTCAGGTAGCAGATGGCATAAGTTGGTTTAGGCCATCTCCAACCCTTACCTCCATTTTTTCTTCTAAAATGCAGTAAATTCCAAAATGGAGTAAAGTTACTCCAACCATTACTCCATTTTCTACTCCGTAAAAGAATATTTCATTTTATATTCTTCTCTCTCTTCATATTATATTTATTATTTTTTAGCAACATCTAATTTTTTATATTTACATCATTCATCTTTTGAGATGATTATATATTTTCTGTACAATTATAACTTATAATAAAATTAACTTACAATTTTACATAAAAATAATAAATGCACGAATATTAATTTATCAAAATTATATGCCAAAGTTAAGATGTAAAATTAATATTATAAAGATATTACATAAACATAATTAGGTATATAAAGAGATAAATTAAAAGAATTAAATAATAATAAAATAAGCATGAATAGTAATGGAGGAGATGAATAGTGTCACTCCATATTTGGGGTTACACTATTCATCCCCCATTTTGGGGGCAAAAATGGGGGAGCCTTGGAGCTCCATTTACATTATGACAATAACAGCTTGTTTGGATGGTTGTTACCTATTTTATCGTATCGTATTGTTACTTTAAATACAATGTTTGTTTTGATTGTTACTTAAATTTTATTGTATCGTATCGTTAAATCCGTCGTTACGTAACGATGAAATGTGCCACTTTATGTAACGACCGATTTGGTGTGGTCGCGTCGTTTCCTTGTGTTTTTCTCTCAATCTCACCCTTCATTATTATTAAATAATTTTATTTTATCATTTACCCTACCTTTTTATATACCGTATCATAATTTTTCTTTATAATATTGCAAGTTTATTCATCATATCACAGGTGCGTGATACCATGAAACGACGCCAAAACGACACAATCCATCCAAACATTGTATTCATCAAACGATACAGTACAATACAATACAATACGATACGATACGTAACAACCATCCAAACAAGCTGTAAATCCCCCATTGTGGAGAAATGGGGGAGGGTTGGAGATGCCCTTAGTATGACGAAAATATTTTTCAAAATTATTTTATCCGTGAAAATACTTTTTAGTATTTTATTTTCGTGAATTATATTATTTATAGATGTGAAATGATTTACTCCATTTTTCGACGGTAGTTATTTTTGCAAAGCTACAATTATTATCCCGCATCACTTATTTCAATCAACTCTTTTATTTTTTTGAGATTTATCATCAAAACAGTATATCCACTTTATTCTGCACTGTGTATATGATTATCACATAATAATGACTTTTAGAATTTAGATCCAACAAACTACTAGAAACAATCAGAAAACGATCTTTCAAACTAACTTCTTTTACAAGAAAATAGTTTATAGAAAAGAACATTCTTCTTTATACGAGAAGCCCATTTGAAAGTAAAACATCTGTCGACCTCACCTAGTCAATTTTGTCTATTTTAAATTTGTTAATTAGGTTTGGCTTCCTATTAGACCTATATACATTTATTGTAACTATATTTCTTTGTAGTATTGAATAATTAATTCTCTTTCAAGTTACGCAAAAGGTACGCAAAATATTAGAAGTTTCACAAACAAGTACATGAATATTGGAAGAAAACATGTTAATGTCCAAAAGAAAACAGATCTAATTCGTAGAATTATCTATAGACATATTCATTGAATTTGTTTATTGCTCTTAATCAAGAAAAAGGAAATTGCTGGCTTAAATATGAAAGTGGCTTATTTGACTTTCTTTCTTTTCTATTGTTGCATGCACATTATAGAAAAAGGAATCCTTTTCTATTGGGTTAATGTGATTTTCTAAGAGAAAAGGTAAATGCTTAATTGAGAATTCAAAGAGTGTATGTCGCGACCCGGAATTCTCACTTTCGGGACCGTGATGGCGTCTAACATTTCACTCGCTAGGCAAGCCAATGATAGAGAATCCTTAAGTCCATTTTCATTCAATTTTAATAAATAAAGTTAATTAAACCAAAATGAATTAAAGCTGAGTACGGAATAACATAAATGCCCAATATCTACAACAATACGGATCTGGAGTCACAACTCACGAGCTTCTAAAATTTTCTACAAACAGAGTCCGAAAGAAATACAACTGTTTTGAACGAAGTAAAATAAGGAAAATAGAAGGGGAATTCAAGGTCTGCGTACACCAGCAGATCTACCTCGAGTCTCCAACGGACAGTCCAAGCTGCTACGCATCACGAACAGCTAGGGCCGGTACCAAAGTTTGCACAAGAAGTGCAGAGTGTAGTATGAGTACAACCGACCCCATGTACTCCGTAAGTGTCGAGCCTAACCTCGACGAAGTAGCGACGAGGCTATGACAGGACACCCACGTAATAAACCTGTGCAGATAACAGTATATATACAAGATAACAACGAATAAAAGCTTAAACATGTATTATTGGGAGGGGAACATGCTAAGGGGATACAAGATACAAGAGATACATGTCACGACCCGAATTTCCCACCCTCGGGAGTCGTGATGGCGCCTACTAATAGGAGCTAGGCAAGACAATTATCAATTACCTCTTTTAGCAAACATCGTCAATATTAGAAAGCAATAAAGCATTAATAATAACACGAAGGTCTCAAATATATTTAACTGAAAGAAATGCGGAACTTTAACAAAATCCTCTACCCAAGACTGGTGTCACAATACTCACGAACGTCTAGAGAATACTAAATACAAGGTTCGAACGAAACACAAAACTGTTTGCTTCGGTACAAATGATAACAAACTGAATAAAATAGAAAGGGACTCCGGGCTTGCGGACGTCAGCAAGGCTACCTCGAATGTCCCTGGACTGAAGTCAGCTCCCGAATGCTCCTACTGCTGTCCAAAAGCTGCTGCTGCTCCGGTACTGTGATCTGTGCAAAAAGATGTACAGAGTGTAGCATCAGCACAACCGACCCATGTGCTGGTAAGTGCCTAGCCTAACCCCGGCGAAGTAGTGACGAGGCTAGACCAGACTACCAGATAGACCTGTGCGGATATATATATATATATAATATTATATAATATATATATATATATACACATATATACGAGTACAACAAAATAATAGCGGAACGTAAGCAATTAAAGCTGGGAAGGGGGAACATGCTTATGGGAAAGCAGATAAACGGAATATCAGGAATAACAAGAGAAACTACATCTGATTTCCTTTAACACAGAATAAAGGAAAACAAACCACTTTCACTTATTTCAATTTCCTCTCATTGTAAGCGTGCAACACGATCCCATTTCCTTACATCACGTGGTAGGCGTACCACACGCTCCATTTCATAATAACTCGTGGCGGCGTGCCACACGATCCCATTTCATAATAACTCGTGGTCGGCGTGCCACACGATCCCATTTCATAATAACTCGTGGTCGGCGTGCCACACGATCCCATTTCATAATAACTCGTGGTCGGCGTGCCACACGATCCCATTTCATAATAACTCATGGTCGGCGTGCCACACGATCCCATTTTATAATAACTCGTGGTCGGCGTGCCAGACGATCCCATTTCTTTCAACACAATACACAACATAATCCCAGCAAGGGAGAAAGATGTTATAATAACTATCCCGGCAAGGGAGCAACGTAATATAATAAACTGTCCCGGCAAGGGAGATCCAGCTATAACCAAACTCATTCAATCTCTACTCAACACAATTACATTCACACTTAGTCTCAACGATTACTGGCCCAGTGTTAAAGGTTTCCAACCAATTCCTCATAAATAACAATTACAAATGCGATAATTTAGCAAATTAGGACTCACGGTCATGCTCGATACCAGTGTATAGATACTCGTCACCATGCCTATACACCGTACTCGACAAATAGCAATTAACAAATAAGACTCTACTCCTATTCCCTCAAGCTAGGGTTAAACCAAACACTTACCTCAAATGCTCCAAACTCAACTCAAGCCTCTAGTACAGCTTTACCCTTCGAATTCACCACCAACCCGCTCGAATCTAGTCACAAATTACTTGAATGTATCAACAAATGCTAATCGAATCAATTTGAATGCATGAAAATGAAATTCCCAAAGTTTCACTCAAAATTTCCCAAAACGCCCCCGGGCCCACGTGGTCAAAACTCGAGGTTCGAACCAAAACCCGGTTACCCATTCCCCCACGAGTTCATATCTATGATTAGTTTTGAAATCGGACCCCAAATTGAGGTCCAACTCCCCAATTTGAAGAAAACCTAGGTTCTACCCAAAATCCCCATTTTCACCCATGAAAATCCTTGATTTTAAGATGAAAACATGATAAATGATGTAAATGATTGAAGGGATTAAGTAATAATTGACTTATAAATGATTTGGGGAAGAAAGTTTTCTTGGAAAATCGCCTATGGAGTGTTTGAGTTGAAAGAAAGAAGAAATGAGGGTTAAAATTCGTCTAAGTATGAAAAATGCAGGCCTCAGATGTGGGAAATGCGAACATGGGTTCGCAATTGCGAACCCTGCAGGCTTGGGAATTGCGACATTATTGTTCGCATTTGCGAACTCAAGCTGCCCAAGGGACCCTTCGCATTTGCGAACTGGGTCTCGCATTTGCGAACCAGTGTCCATCGCATTTGCGATGCCTGGCTTCGCATTTGCAGACCTTGGCCTGCCTGGGCTGGCTTCGCATTTGCGAACCAGCCTCCGCATTTGCGATAGCTGGGCATTCGCATTTGGGAACTCTGGCTTCGCAAATGCGAAAATTGCAGATAACTGATACCAGAATTTTTTCAAAGTTCAAAAATGCAACTCGACACCTATCCACAACTCACCCGAGCCCTCGGGGCTCCAAACCAAACATGCACCCAACCTCAAAAATATCGTACGGACTTACTCGTGCGATCAAATCGCCAAAACAACATCAAAATCAATGAATTAAACCTCAAAATTATCACTTTCTCATCAAACTTCATAAACTTTCATTTTTAGATATTTAGGTCCGAAACACGTCAAATGACGTCTGATTTCAACCAAATTTCACAGAAAGCGCTTAGACCACATATAAGACCTGTACCGGGCGCCGAAACCAAAATACGGGCCCGATACCAACACGTTCTAATCAATTTTCTTCTCAAATTTCCATATTAATTTTTGAAAAACAATTTCACGGAAAAATTCTTTTCTCGGGCTCTCGACCTCGGAATTCGACTCCGGGCATATGCCCGAGTCTCATATTTTTCTACGGACCCTCCGGGACGGTCAAATCACGGGTCCGGGTCCGTTTACTCAAAATGTTGACCAAAGTCAACTTTAATCATATTAATATCAACATTCATCAATTTTTACACAGAATTCATACTTAAGCTTTCCGGCTACGCGCCCGGACTGCGCATGCAAATCGATGCAAGTAAAAATGAGGTTTTCAAGGCCTCGGAAGCACGGAATGAAAGGGAAAACAGGTGATGACCCTTTGGGTCGTCACAATACAGCAGAAATGATAACCAGAACAGTCAATATACCTTTTACCAGTAAAAACAATTAAGTGCAATGAAGAAAATTGCACATCATCACCCTTCGTGCTATTACTCTCCACCTCACAATGAAACAATGATATTGCAACATCACCCTTCATGCTTTTACTCTAACTTACAGTATAAATCAATAAAAACGACACGACATCACCCTTCGTGCATTAACTCTCATTACATGGCACGACATCGCCCTTTGTGCATTAACACTCACAATATGGCACGGCATCACCCTTCGTGCATTACCACTTACAAACGGCACATTATCACCCTCGTGAATTAACACTCTCCCTTATCATATAACAACGAACAAGTAACCACAGGGTGATAGAATAACAAGAACGAGCCTTACATCAACAATCGTTCCACAATACCAAATCTCAATTTTAAAATCAATGCTCAATTATCACCAAAAACCCATAAACACAATAAGAATGATCAATTTTAACAAATAACTAGTCTAAGCACGGATAACATGATCAAAGAAATCAATAATTGTAAGGAACAAGTACCACCCGCATGCTTTAGCCCAACAACAACGCATAAGTACTCGTCACCTCACATATATGTTGCACCCAACATCTAAACACATAGCAATTAGACAAATAAGTCCTAATCCCTCAAGTCAAGGTTAACAACGACACTTACCTCGCTCCAAAGGTCCACTCAAAGCTCAACCACGGCTTTGCCTTTCAAACAAGCCTCCGAACCAAATAGAATCTAGTAAATTACCAACCAAACAGTTCAAATTAAGCCTTAGGAACTACCCACGATTGCAAAGAATTCAATTTAGGTCATTATTGAAAAATTTAATAAAAAACTCCTGGGCCCGCTTGGTCCAAACCAAAATTCGGACCAAAACCTGATTACCCATTCACCCCCGAGCCCGGTTATGTAATTTGTTTTGGAATTCAACCTCAATTTGAGGTCTAAATCCCCATTTGACCGAAACCCTAATTCTACCCAAGCCCCCAATTTCCACCATGAAAACACAAGATTTTAGTTGAAATCTTAGGAAATGTAGTGAAAAATGAAAGAAACAAGTTAAGAATCACTTACCAATGATTTGGTGAAGAAGAGTTCTTTGAAAAATCGCCTCTAGGGTTTCTAAGTTCGAAAATTTGAGAGAATGAACAAAAATCCCGTCTAACTCCCATTTTGATCAGTTGCAGATGTCCCATTTGCGACCTGGGGTTCACAAATGCGAACAAACCATCGCAAATATAAAGTCCTTCCCATCTCTGCTTTCATCGCATTTACGATGACATGTTCGCAAATGCGAACTTTGACCTTCCGCAAATGCGACCATTTGATCCCAATTGCGATCACTGTACCCCCTTGTCCCACTTCGCAAATGCGAACATGAGGTTCCCAGCTACTCTTTGCAAATGCGATGAGTTGCTCACAAATGCAAACCTATCAGAGGTCGCAAATTCGAAGCCTGACCTCGCAATTGCGAGGTCTGAGGCCTGCACCAGATTTGGAACACACTAGCACATTCTTAAGTCCAAATTTCACTCCGCATCCTACCCAAAACTCAACCTAGCCCTCGGGGATCTAAACCAAATATGCACACAAGTCTAAAAATATTATACGAACTTGATCGCGCGATCAAATCGCCAAAATAATACCTAGAACTACGAATTGAGCATCAAATCAAAGGAAATTTTCAAGAAAACTCATGAACTTCTAACTTCACAACCGGACGTCCGAATCACGTCAAACCAACTCCGTTCTCACCAAATTTGATAGACAAGTCATAAATGTAGTATTGGACCTATACGGGTTTAGGAACCAAAATACGGACCCGATATCTTAAAAGTCAAACATTGGTCAAACATTTCAAAGTCATTAAGCTTTTAACTTTCAAATTTCAACAAAGTTCGATAACTCGGGCTGGGGATTTTCGAATTCGATTCTGGGCATATGCCCAAGTACCAAATCACGATACGGACCCACCGAGACCGTCAAAATACGAAACTGGGTCCGTTTGCTCAAAACGTTGGCCCGAGTCAACTCAAATGGATTTTAAGGCAAAAATTTCATATTTTCTTAGTTTTTAAACATAAAAGCTTTCTGAAAAAACACCCGGACTGCGCATGCAAATTGAGGAGGTTAAGATGAGGTATTTAAGGCCTTCTAAGTGCAGAATTAGGTTCAAAAACAAAAGATGACCTATCGGGTCATTACATTCTCCACCTTTAAAACAACTGTCCGTCCTCGAACGGACATAGAAAAGTACCCGGGCTGGTGAAAAGGTAGGGATATCTACTCCGCATGTACGACTCGGACTCCAAGGTAGCTGCCTCGACGAGTTGACCTCTCCACTGCACTCGAACTGAAGGATAACTCTTCGACCTCAACTGACGAACTTAGTGGGATAGAATAGCCACCGGCTCCTCCTCATAAGTCAAATCCTTGTCCAACTGGACAGAGCTGAAATCTAACACGTGAGACGGATCTCCGTGATACTTCCGGAGCACGGACACATGGAAAACCGGATGAACTGCTAATAAACTAGGTGGCAATGCGAGCTTGTAAGCCACCTCACCCACTCTCTGAAGAATGTCGAAAGGACTATTATACCTAGGGCTCAACTTGCCCTTCTTTCCGAACCTCATCACACCCCTCATGGGTGAAACCCGAAGCAATACCCGCTCTCCGGCCATGAATGCAACATCACGAACTCTATGGTTGGCATAACTCTTCTACCTGGACTGATCTGTGCGAAGTCGATCCTGAATAATCTTGACCTTATCCAAGGCATCCTGTACCAAATCCGTACCCAATAATCGAGCCTCCCCGGGCTCGAACCATCCAACTGGCGATCGGCACCGCCTACTGTATAATGCCTCGTAGGGATCTATCTGAATGCTCGATTGATAGTTGTTGTTGTAGGCAAACTCCATAAGCGACAAGAACTAATCCCAAGAAACTCTAAAGTCTATAACACAAGCGCAGAGCATATCCTCTAATATCTGAATAGTGCGCCCAGACTGTCCGTTCGTATGAGGATGAAATGATGTGCTCAACTCAACTTGCATGCCCAACTCATGTTATGCTTCCCTCAAGAAGTGCGAGGTGAACTGCGTACCTCAGTCGGAAATGATAGAAACGTGCACACCATGAAGATGAACGATCTCGCAAATGTAAATCTCTGCCGTCCGCTCTGAAGAATAAGTAACTGCCACAAGAATGAAATGCACTGACTTGGTCAGCCTGTCCACAATGACCCAAACTGCATCGAGCTTCCTCTGAGTTCGTGGGAGTCCAACAATGAAATCCATAGTGATACGCTCCCACTTCCACTCAGGAATTTCTAACTTCTGAAGAAAACCACCCGGTCTCTAATGCTCATACTTTACCTGCTGACAATTTAGACATCGAGCTACATATGCAACTATATCCTTCTTCATCCTCCTCCACCAATAATGTTTCCGCAAGTCCTGATACATCTTGGCGGCGCCCAGATGAATAAAATACCGGGAATTGTGGGCCTCCTCTAGAACCAACTCACTAAGTCCATCCACATTATGCACACAAACATGACCCTACATTCTCAAAACTCCATCATCACCAATCGTAACCTGCTTGGCATCACTGTGCCGCACAGTGTCTCTAAGGACGAGTAAATGAGGGTCATCATACTGCCGCTTCCTGATGCGCTCAAACAATAAAGACCGAGCGACTGTACATGCTAGAACACGACTGGGCTCAGAAACATCCAACCTCACGAACTGATTGGCCAAGGCCAGAACATCTATTGCAAGCGGTTTCTCACTAACTAGAATGAACGCAAGGCTGCCCATACTCACTGACTTTCTACTCAAAGCATCGGCCACCATATTGGACTTCCCGGGATGATACAAGATGGTGATATCATAGTCTTTATAGCTTAACCACCTCCTCTACCTCAAATTGAGATCCTTTTGTTTGGACAAATACTACAGGCTCCAATGATCCGTGAATACCTCACACGACATGCTGTAAAGATAGTGCCTCCAAATCTTCAGCGAATGAACACTGGCTTCCAACTCTAAGTCATGAACAGGGTAATTCTTCTCGTGAACTTTCAGCTGTCGCGACGCATATGCAATCATCCTGCCATCCTGCATCAATACTGCACCAAGTCCAATACGAGATGTATCACAATATACCGTATAAGATCTTGAACCTATGGGCAACACCAATACTGGCGCCGTAGTCAAAGCAGTCTTGAGCTTCTGAAAGCTCGTCTCACACTCATCTGACCATCTGAACGGGGCACCCTTCTCGGTCAACCTGGTCATCGGGGCTTCTATAGATGAGAACCCATCCACAAACCGAGGGTAATAACCTGCCAATCCTAAGAAACTCCAGATCTCCGTAGCTGAAGTGGGTCTAGGCCAGTTCTGAACTGCCTCAATCTTCTTAGGATCCACCTAAATGCTCTCTGCTAATACAACGTGCCCCAAGAAAGTGATCGAGTCCAACCAAAACTCGCATTTTTAAAACTTTGCATAAAACTGGCTGTCTCTCAGAATCTGAAGTACGATCCAAAGATACTGCTCATGCTCCTCTCGACTGCCGGAGTAGATCAAGATATCATCAATAAACACAATCACAAAGGAATCCAAATAAGGCTTGAACACCCGATTCATCAAATCCATTAATGTTTTTGGGGCATTTGTCAACCCGAATGACATCACTAGAAACTCATAATGCCCATATCGAGTCCGAAAAGCTGTATTAGGGGCATCGGATGCCCTAATCCTCAACTAATGGTAGCTAGAACTCAAATCGATCTTTGTAAACACTTTGGCACCCTGAAGCTGATCAAATAAGTCATCAAACATTGGCAATGGATACTTGCTCTTGATGGTGACTTTGTCAACTGCCGGTAGTCTATGCACATCCTCATCGATCCATCTTTCTTCTTCACAAACAACACGGGCACACTCCAGGGCGAGACACTAGGTCTAATGAAGCCCTTATCAAGCAAATCTTGCAATTGCTCCTTGAATTCTTTCAACTTTGGCGGGGCCATACGGTACGACGGAATAAAAATGGGCTGAGTGCTGGGAGAAAAATTAATACATAAGTCAATAACCCTTTCGGGTGGCATCCTCGGCAGGTCTGCAGGAAACACCTCTGGAAACTCACGAAAAACTGGTACTGCATCCATGGAAGGAACCTCTACATTGGAATTACGGACATAAGCCAAATAATCTAGGCACCCCTTCTCGACCATACGCCGAGCCTTCATGTAAGAGATCACCCTACTGGTAGAATGTCTAGGAGTCCCTCTCCACTGAGTAGCAAGAGTCTGTGCTCCTCCCCAGCCTGAGAGACGGCTGATGACATAGGAAATGTACCGGCCTGGGCAACACTCTCCATAAGGCCCACTAAATGGACTAGAGCATCCTAAAGCACTAGGGTGGCGATGAACCCCTCCTGGACCTGAGTTGGTCCAACTGGCACAGTCTGGGCTGGAATCTCCTCATCAAACTCCACCTGAGGCTCCACTGCTGGTGTTTCTACTTGAGCTCAGGGCTGAGCTCTACCCCTGCCTCGACCTCTGGCATGACCTCGGCCTCGACCTCTGCCCCTCGTAGGAGCTGCCACTAGGGTTTTGGCAGCTGCTCAGCTAAGGATGCAGTACGTGTTCTCGCCATCTTCGAGAGAACAAGAGTAGAAGATTTCAATTAGCAATGAGAGAACAAAATTGCACGACAGAAAAGAATAGAAGTGAAACTTGTTCCTAAACTTCATAGCCTTTGGAAGATAAGTGCAGACGTCTCCGTACCGATCTTCCAGAATCTACTAAGCCTGCTCGTGAATTGTGAGACCTAGGCAACCTAGTGCTCTGATACCAACTTTTCACAACCCGAAATTCCCACCTTCGAGACTGTGATGGCGCCTAACATTTCACTCGCTAGGCAAGCCAACGTTAGAGAATCCTTAAGTCCATTTTTATTCAATTTTATTAAATAAAGTCAATTAAGCCAAAATGAGTTAAAGCTGAGTGCGGAATAACATAAATGCCCAAAATCTACTACAATACGGATCTAGAGTCACAACTCACGAGCTTCTAAAATTTTTTACAAATAGTGTCTGAAAGAAATACAACTTTTTGAACGAAAGAAACAGTAAAATAAGGAAAATAGAAGGGGACTTCAAGGTCTACGGATGCCAGTAAATCTACCTCGAGTCTCCAACAGGCACTCCAAGCTGCTATGGCTCACAAACAGCTAAGGTCGGTACCAAAGTCTGCACAAGAAGTGCAGAGTGTAGTATGAGTACAACCGACCCCATGAATTCCGTAAGTGTCGAGCCTAACCTCGACGAAGTAGTGACGAGGCTATGACAGGAAACCCACGTAATAAACCTGTGCAGATAACAGTATATGTACAAGATAACAACGAATAAAAGCTAAACATGTACTATTGGGAGGGGGCATGCTAAGAAGATACAAGATACGAGAGATACAGCGGAAATGATAACCAGAACAGTCAATATACCTTTGGTCGCGCCCCGTTTTCTGCGAAGGCGGGTCTCAACATCGTAACAACTCCTTTTGGAATGGGAGATAGAGTGCTAAAGGAGAAGAGTCACCACCTAATGCATAAAGAGAAAAGGAGGGGGGATTGTAAGTTTTTTAGCCTAAAGGATCACCCCGTGCAACATAAATAATAATTCGCAACTCCCTTGTAATTGGGAGTTACTCATATTATTCAGCGGGCACAGACTATCATCTCCTGCTACCCGATTACTATGTTAAAGTTGTTACCTAAAAGAGTTCTAATTCAATTCTAAGTCGTACCCTATGCGTGCACTACCCGTCCCATACCTATGGTCCAGGAGGTATTGGACCTCTATTGGGTGGTTCTAGACTCCACTTAGGCTGCTCAGAAATGCAAAACTAGGTGACATACAAAACACATTGGACTTCACATATAGGTTGCCTCCACACTGAAGCAATAAATGCACGCAAGACAAATTCATGTTAAGCAATTCAGAATTAAGAAACTTAAATTCCTGTAGACATGATTTCTATGTGACAAGGTATCAAGGCATGCCAGCAGTTTCAGAGGCCAAGCATTGCTCATAGGCAGGATTATACGATTTGCATGCTGATTAATGAAGTTGCAGATTTCCGGTTATTAAGTCGGTTGTGTCTAGGTGACTTGCGCAGTGAGGAGTAATGAAGACCATTGGGAAGAGTCCAGAATTACTTATGCTTACTGATAGTGGCATACAAGTAGTAAGCAGTATTTTAGAGGTCCGTTAGAACGAACAATTATTCCCTATAGGCAGGATCTCTAACAGTTGATGCTTGGTATTCATTTCTTATTGTTATACTTAATCCCATAGGCATGATTTCTAGTGATCATTGTGATACAATAGCAAATGAGTTGATCAAAATCCTATAGGCATGATTTCTAGTGAATATGCTGAAATAAATTGAAAGAAAGTTCAATGACATTTGTTCCTATAGGCAGGTTTTCTAGAAACATGTAGCAGCGAGAATAATTACAGCGTTTGAATTCGTGTTTGCTAGCAAATAGTGTGTATGTGTGTGTACTTACCCTAATAACATGGTTTCTACTGTGCACATTTAAATTGAACGTCACATATAGCAAGTGAATCAGTGAGTCCTATAGGCATGTTGTCTACCCCTTTACACAATATTAAGAATCTATCCCTTTCCCATTTTACTAATACCCTAATTGTTTAATACAAAAGTTATTACAGACTCAATAAAGAATGTAATAAGAAAAGTGGTATAAATAATGGTAGTAGGCCACAGTAGGCCCAAAGAAATATCCAGCACTGTCTAGGCCTTTAGCACTTCTCATGCAGCATACTCAGGCTCTCAACACAAACCAGAATCCATAGAAGAGCAAAAGCCAAATCATGCAACCACGTTACCAAACATTGAATTACTTAAGCCAACCAGCTTACAAGTTCATGGGACAATAGGAAGAGAGGACTAGGATAATTCAGGTTCCAGGATTAGGAAAAATGATTAGGGGCCCAAATCTTAGTATGTCAGAGTTCACAAGAGCCTCAAAAGGACCCCGACAGTGCTCACACTAGGGAGGTTAGTAGTAAAAACCTTTGTAGCTTTGGCTTTCAGCCGACTAAGAATAAGAAACTCAGAGAGCTTAGGTGACAAGTGAAAGGGAGTGGACAATGGTTGAGAGGCAGGAATTGAGGAATACAAACATAGTCAAGTTAAGCACATAGAGCAGATAATAGAACATGTCACAGTATTTAAGAACAAACTTAGTAAAGATTTAGAAATAGGTTCAACACTCAGCGCATAGGCAATCACACATTAGCAGAGTTAAGTAAAGAACAAGTTTGCAAAAGTTATCATACCCAGACTCATAAAACCAAACGAGTAAAAACCTAAAAGGTCCAAATTATGCTAAATATAGGTCCTAATGTTACAGAATAGTCATGTTAATTTGGTAGCAGAACAATATTTAGACAGGATAGGGAAGCAAATTATGACAACTACTGGTGAATCAAGGGAGCCAAAAACATGCTAAAGGGCATATTGTTAGAGAACTAGTCCTGATTGATAAAAATTCTTGACACAGGATTAGAACATATTACATAGGCAAGATACCACCACAGAAATTCAGAATAGGATAAGAAGATAGACTTGTACCCTATAGTAAATGTGAACATTTATATTTTGAACACAATTGACCAGTTAACTAAAGAGAGTACAAATTATGTAGGTAGAGCATGTTCAAATAACAGAATTGACAGTCTGAAGCAAAAATAGACACCAAAGCGATGCTGACAAGTACAAAGGTCCCAAACAGCAGTAGTTCATAACACATTGGCTAAACAGACTTAAAGAAGAATCTAATTTACTCGAATCAGGATTAGGCATGTCTCAAATTATCAACATAATGAAGTCAAAGGTTAAAGAGACCTAAAATTGAAGTAAAGCAATCAGAATTGTACACAAGAATAACCCAGAAAACACATTAAGCTACGACCTTCAGAAGTGAAACATATGCAGATGGCAGGTAAATAGGAATGAAATGGCAAAAGTCCAGTAACTCACTAGTTAAACGAATAACAGTAAAGAACAAAATTCCACAAGAACCCAGAATCCCAATGCGTCAAAGTTCCCAAGAGCTTCGAAGAATTCTGGGCAATGCTCGCACCAAGAGAAGGTTGAGTAGCAAGGTATTATTGGCCTTGGCTTCAGCCGGCCAAAACAAAATACAGAATAAGAGAATAGCAAAAAACCCTAATTTTAGTGAATAATATGTCAATTCAATTCTATCCAAAAAAGGGAAATAGGGGGCTTATATAGCAGTAAAGATTGAATGAACACACAAGGAAACGAAATAAATCAAACAACAAAGGGAGGAAAACATGCAAAATCAGTTAAAAATCAATTAGGAGAGAAATCCGGTAAACCCTATTGTTTTAGGGAAAGTGTAAATCAACAGAAATCTAAATGAAATCGGACTCACATAATACATTCTTTAACGCATGTAGACGAAACAATGCTCAAAATCAAAGATTCGAACCCCTTTGGTTTGATTACAGAAGTTATTGCTTGCCATCTTTAGGCAAGCACTTAAGTAACAACACAAACGGAGAACCAGTACCAAAAAGATTCAAATATGGCAAGAGAATAGTAGTCGAATCCCATTGTCAGTGGGATTAGGAGAGGGATTTAGGGAGGCATCTAGGGTTTAGTGAAGAATAAAGGAGCGACAAAGAGAATAGAGGCGGCGGTCTTTAGGAAATGGGGTTAGGGTTAGGTTTTGGGGGATATAAGGAAAAGGAATGGGGTGTTGTGAGCCGTTAATCAATTTTGATCAACGGTTGGGATTTTATCAGGCTGGGGTAGTTTATTTCCGAATTTGGCTAGGGAACTGGGTCGTTTAGAGTGGGCTTGATGTAATTGGGCTAATTCTGGTCCAAAAATTGATCAAAATTGGGTTGTTATTTAAATACCTTAAATTTATCAAAAAATATTTTATGAAAATGCTTAATAAATAAATAAAATATTATTTATACACTGAAATGCTTAAAATAATATCTTTCTATTATAAAAAATATAAAAATGTTGTTTTTACCCAAATAATATAAATAAAGAGCATTTGTACATGAATATAGACTATTATTGCAAAATTAGAAAATAGCTTAAAAATTCTAATGTGATTGTATGAAATGAAGTAAAAAAAATATTTGAAACATATGTTATAGGTGCAAAATAATAATTTAGGTAACTAATCATCACAAAATAATTCAAAGGGATAATTACTAAATATTTATATAATTTAAATGCGAGAAAATTAATTTTGAAAGCTCTAAAATTATGAAAAATTATAGAAAATGCTTGTACATATATGTAAACTAAATAATGATGCATAAAATGCTATTTTGAAGGCATGTATATATTTTGAAAAAATATGAGGGCAAAATTGGGTATCAACAACTGCCCCGCTTTACCCGGAAATGATGAAAGGGTTGTCGGGTAAGGAAAATGATGACCAATTTTGGCCGAATTGGATGGCCAACTGCCCCGCTTTACCCTAGTTCCTGAGTTTCCTACATATCCCTGGTGTTACGGGAATCAGGCCGTGTGTAGTTGTGGATCCAACGGTGAACGAAACTGATGGAGTTGTTATAGGAATGGTCGTATGTTTTGGAAAGGGTTCTTTTGGGGGTATCAGATGAATTTATGCGAGGTCATAAATGTGAGTTTGAAATGCTATGGCTGTATCACAGTAGCCAATGTCATTCAGGATGCTGGTGGCAAGATCGGTAGTAGCAAAAAGAGGAATGTCACCAACAAGAGCGAGGAGGTGCCACCCGAGGTTGTGTCAAACGAAGGGCTTACATCCCAAGAACCATCTGCCACTCAGGCGAGCGAGGATGAAGTGGAGGTCCTGCCCGAGGACGTCGCGCTCAGTAAAGTGCGGGTGATGAAGATGAACGCAGGGATGGATGCCGTGGAGATCTTTGGCCAACGCCTAGGGAATATGGAAGGCACCCTTAGCATTCTTGAGGGGCACACTCTTGAAGAGATTGAGAGTATCCGAAATGACTTGGAGGCACGTACATAGACCGAGATGGAACTAAGGCAAACCATCACTGCCTTAGAGTGCAGACTCATGGAGGTTTTGAGTACTATCGACTCTATGAAGGCAAAGATAGAGTCACTCGAGGAGCATGTCAATGCTGGCGTGACCGAGGTAGCCAACAATGTTATGGTGACGAGGGAGACCAAGATCGAGGCTCCCAAACCCCCGGTGTTCAAAGGTGTTCGTGATGCACAAAAAGTGGAAAACTTCCTTTAGCACTTGGAGAACTACTTCAGGCATGGAAAAGTGAGGGACGACGAGGCCAAGATCAACACTGGGTATTGTACCTCTCAGAGACTGCCATGCTATGGTGGAGAAGGAAGATGACCGACGTGGATAAAGGTCTATGTACTATTAGCACATGGGATCAGTTCAAAGCCGAGTTCAAGCGACAATTCTTTCCAAAAAATGTCTTATACGAGGCAAGGCGCAAGCTTAGGGAATTGAAGCAAACAGGGAGCATACGTAACTATGTCAAGGAGTTCACTACCCTTATGCTTCAAATCCCCAACCTGCCCAATGATGAGTGAAAGGCGGGTGATTGATGGTGGTCGGTTACATTTGAGACAATTTGATGGATGTGAACGTTATGAACGGAAACCGGAGCAAAAATTTCTCCTATTTGAAGAACGGTTACTTCCTGGATTACCAGCAAAACTTCAAAACACGATGCATGCAGACATATATGGATTATTGCGAGAATTTAAACATGATGCAAATTCCCTTTGGACCATGAAGGTTGTCTTTGGACGGTGAGGATGATGTACCTGGACCATGATGTCCCGGGCCATGAATTATGCGATAAGGGATTCACATGCCATGAAATGATGTCCTCGGTCCATGAAGATTGTTCCTCCGGACGATGATGCCTTTGAATAATGATGTGCAATATTGAGAGATCCTCAGGCCATGTAATGGTGTCTTCCGGCTGTGAGGATGATGCATTCGGACTATGATGCCTTTGGACAAAATGATGATGCTTCAGCCCATGAGATGCAAGGATATGATGCTTGGTCATATGCAAAATAAAACAAGACAAAGCTTAGTCTTGTGTAAGATTAGGGCAGTGCTTATCCCCTAGCGAATAGAAGATAGTGCTAGGTCTTAAATAGCGTAATGGAGATAACATTTGGTCTTATTCAAGGACAAGGCAATTCTTAGCCTTAGGCAATTAAGGAGGCAATGCTTAGCCTCATGCAAGAAGAGGAGATAATGTTTAGTCTCAATGCAAGGAAAGACAGTGTTTAGCCTTAGGGAGGCAATGCTTAGCCTCATGCAGAGGAGGAGACAATGTTTAGTCTCCTCTAAATAAGGAGGCAGTGCTTAGCCTCATGCAGGAAGGGGAGACAATGCTTAGTCTTGATGCAAGAAAAGGCAGTGCTTAGCCTTATGCGATTAGGGAGGCAATGCTTAGCCTCATGCGAAGAGGAGACAATGCTTAGTCTCATGCAAGGAAAAGTAGTACTTAGCCTTATGCAATTAGGGAGGCAATGCTTAGCCTCATGAAAGAAGAGGAGACAGTGCTTAGTCTCAATGCAAGGAAAGACAGTGCTTAGCCTTATGCAATTAGGGAGGCAATGCTTAGCCTCATGCAAGGAGAGGAGACGGTTTTTAGTCTCAATGCAAGAAAAGACAGTTCTTAGCCTTATGCAATTGGGGAGTCAATGCTTAGCCTCATGGAAAGAGGAGACAATGCTTAGTCTCATGTAGAGAAAGGCAGTGCTTAGCCTTATGCAATTAGGGAGGCAATGCTTAGCCTCATGCAAAGAATAGGAGACGAATGGGAAAGTAAAGTATTTCTTAGCTGAAGATGTTTGTGCTAGATAATTTTTTGTCTTGAAGGCAGTGTCTTGACGTGTCTGTGAGTATCGTTGTCTTATTGTGCCTGCATTCTGAGAAAAATTATAAGTTCTGTGGGGAGAAGGTTGGTTCACACTTTCGTCTTCTTGCTCTATGTTTGCTCCAGCTTTGAGACCATGTTTGAGTTACCTTGGGTAACATCTGCTTTCATAGAAATAAAGTTTTCAAAAAATATGCATGCATTTGATTAGTATAATGGTTTAAAAATGTAGTAGTATGCAATGTCAAGTAATTTAGATGAACCGCTGACTGTGACACATTTTGGGGACATTGCAACCTCCTTGCCTTAGAATTTTGAGGGTTCCCCTCAAAATTTTGCCCCAGTTTAAATGCAATACTTTTGGCTGTTCCGGGTATGACGAAGTTGGCTGAACTTGCTTTAGAATTTTGAAGGTCCTCCTCAAAATTCTACCCCAGTTTTCTGATCATGGCAAAGATGAAGATTTTATTGAGATGTGACCGAACCCACAGGGCTGCCTACGTATCCCTTCTTAAATAGGAATCAGGTCAAGCGTAGTTCAGTTACATCAAATGAAGAAATGTAAACAATCCTAAACATAGTATCTCTTGATTGCGTTTGAGCTGTTAGGTTTTGGCCAAATCTCTCCGTCCATTTCTGCAAGTATGAGTGCTCCTCCTGTTAATACTCGATGAACATGTAAGGACCTTGCCAATTGGGTGAAAATTTCCCTTTAGCTTCATCTTGGTGCGGGAAAATTCATTTTAGCACTAATTGCCCCGGTATGGATTGCCTTGGTCTGACCTTTTTGTTGAAAGCTTTTGTCATTCTGTTCTGGTAGAGTTTACCGTGACATACTTCATCCATTCTCTTTCCATCAAGTGAGCTAGTTGTTCGTATCGGCTTTGTATCCATTCTGCATTGCTAAGCTCGGCTTCTCGTATGATTTTTAGAGAAGGGATTTCTACTTCGGCAGGGATAACCGCTTCAGTACCGTAAACCAATAAATAAGGAGTTGCCCCAGTCGATTTGCGAACTGTGGTACAATATCCAAGCAGAGCAAATGGTAGCTTCTCGTGCAATTGTTTGTAATTATCCACCAGTTTCTTCAGTATCTTCTTGATGTTTTTATTGGCGGCTTCTACATCTCTATTCATTTGCGGCATGTATGCTGTGGAATTCTTATGCTTGATCTTAAAAGTTCCACACATAGCCTTCATTAAATCACTGTTAAGATTGGTGGCGTTGTCGGTGATGATTGACTCTGGAACCCCAAACCGACAAACAATGTGATCACGAACAAAATCTACAACGACCTTCTTAGTTATAGCTTCGTAAGATGCGACTTCAACCCATTTTGTAAAATAGTATATGGCCACCAGAATAAATCTATGTCCGTTCAAAGTAGCGGGTTCGATCAGACCGATGACATCCATGCCCAAAGCAGAGAAAGGCCAGGGTGCACTTGTTGCATTGAGTTCATTGGGTGGCACTCGTATCATGTCAGCATGTATCTGGCATTGGTGACACTTCTAGACATGCCTGATGCAGTCTGTCTCCATGGTCATCCAGAAATACCCTGCTCTTAGTATTTTCTTGGCTAAGACAAAATCATTCATGTGTGGCCCGCAGGTTCCGGCATGTATTTCCTCGAGCAGTCTGGATGCTTTCTTGGCATCAACAAATCGTAGTAACCTCAGGTCAGGAGTCCTTCTGTACGAATTCCTCCACTTTGAAAGACGTGGTTGGCTAACCTTCGAAGCGTACGTTTCTAAGTATGAGTTGCGTGCTCTGAATATTCTCTTTTTGCCAGGTATTCCTTGATGTCGTGGAACCATGGTCTTCCATCACTTTCCTATTCAACATGAGCATAATAAGCTGGTTGCTTGTTAATTCGTATTGGAATAGGATCGATTAAGTTCTTGTCTGGGTGTTGTATCATGGAAGATAAAGTGGCCAATGCATATGCAAACTCATTTTGAATCCTTGGAACATTTTTGAATTCTATCTTCATGATCCTCTTGATCAGCTCTTGCACACAGTACGGATATGGTAATATCTTGGTGTTTTTGGTAGCCCATTCCCCTAAAACTTGATGTACCAAAAGATCGAAATCTCCAATTACCAGTAACTCCTGAACGTTCATGTCAATGGCCAACCTGAGTCCCAAGATGCAAGCCTCATATTTCGCCATATTGTTGGTACATGGAAACCTGGATTTTGATAAAATACCGGATAGTGTTGGCTTGTTTCTGACACTAAGACAACTCCGATACCCACTCCTTTGAAGTTTGCAGCTCCATCGAAGAACATCCTCCAACCATCATATGCTTCAGTGATGTCCTCTCCCACAAATGATACTTCCTCGTCGGGTAAATATGTTTTCAACGGTTCATATTCTCCGTCTACAGGATTTTCTGCCAAATGCTCTGTCAATGCTTGCTCTTTGACTGCCTTCTGAGTTACATAGCTCGAACTCACTTAACAATATTTGCCATTTTGCCAACTTTCCGGTAGGCATGGGTTTCTGGAAGATGTATTTCAACGGGTCCATTCTTGATATGAGATATATGGTATAGACACAGAAGTAGTGCCTCAATTTTTGAGCTATCCATGTTAAAGCGTGCGCTCTAGCAAAGAGTACCGTGCTTCATAGGATGTGAATTTCTTACTTAGATAATATATGGCCTGCTCCTTTCGTCCTGTCTTATCGTGTTATCCCATAACACAACCAAAAGCCCCATCTGGTACGGACAAATAAAGCAGCAAAGGTCTCCCCGATTCCGATGGGACCAGAACAGGTGGTTTAGATAAATACTCTTTAATTTTTTCAAAGGCTTTTTGGAATTCTTCAGTCCAGCTTGTCGCAGCATGTTTCTTCAGCATTTTGAAAATCGGTTTACAGATCACAGTTGATTGTGCTATGAAACGGCTGATATAGTTGAGACGCCCTAAGAAACTCATCACATCTTTCTTGTTCTTTGGAGGTGGCAAGTCCAGGATAGCTTTGACCTTTTGAAGGGTCCAATTCAATCCCTCGGCGGCTGACGATCAATCCTAGCAATTTTTCGGCAGGGACTCCGAAGGCACATTTTGCAGGGTTCAGCTTCAGATTGTATCTTCGAAGCCGATCAAAGAATTTTCTCAAGTCTGCTATATATCTGTGCTTCTTCTGTATTTGATGATGACGTCATCCACGTACACCTCTATTTCCTTGTGTATCATGTCATGGAAAAATAGCTCTCATGTAAGTGGCTCCAGCATTTTTCAAACGGAACGACATCATTTTATAGTAGTACATCCCCCATGGTGTGAGAACCTTGGCTTTGATTTTCTTAGTGACTTCCTCTTTTATCTTCAAACTCATATCTGGTTTGAATTTTCTGAGCTTCTGTTTCACTGGTGGACACGTGGGATCGATGGGTAACTTGTGAGCCATGGATGTGCTCAGAACAGTCATATCATCGTAAGACCATGCAAAGATGTCTTCATATTCCTTCAGGATGTACTCTTCCTTCTCTGATGGTGATAGGTGAATATTTTTATGTGTTTCCTTGACTGATTCAGAGTCCCCTAAGTTAACTGTCTCGGTCTCATCCAAATTAGACTTTGGCTTGGTTTCAAAATTTTTCACTTCTCTGACAGTTTCTTCAGGTATTATATCATCCTCCAGATCCTCTGAATCATTATCCTTATGTTGCGTTGTCTCAATACATGTCACAGTCGTAGGTTCATCGGGATAAGTAATAATAATGCCAGGAACTCGACGGGCCCAGGATGGTGCAGCGGTCCAGTTCTTGAGAACAACTCCTTTCTCCACGATCTGAATGGTAAGGTCTTCCTCCTCCTCCTCCTCAACTATCACAGTGTAGTCCATGTCCTCCTCATCCAAAAATAGATTCCTTATGCCAGATAAAGCTTCATCTTCTTCAGACCCCCATATCATGTCAGCTTTTTGAAATGTTTGGCGCAAATGTGGTACAGGTTGTTCCAGCAGATAATAAGAACCACGCCATGGTGGCAACCAATCCTGATACTCTTGCCAAGTGTATGCATACCCAAGCCCGAAAGTTGTACCATGACGCTTAAGCTGTACCAGTTTGGTGATCCCTTGGAGATTCTTGCCGAGACCCTTGCCAGGCTCATACCCTGTCCATAGCAATATGCTTTCTATCTTGTTACTCCACCATTTGCCTTTTTCAATTGCGTTGACGAGCTCAATGCGATGATATGCTTCTCCACCCAGCTTCTTCCTGTTCTCGATGACTGGAACAGTCTGATTGGTATAAATAGGATTACTCCCATCTCCATGGATGATCACTTCCTGATGATTCCGTTCAAACTTCACAGCTTGATGCAAAGTAGAAGCTACGGCCCCTACGGCATGTATCCAGGGTCGTCCCAACAGTAGATTGTAGGTTGCATATATATCCAGCACTTGAAACTCAACATCAAACCAAGTTGGACCCATCTGTAAGCTGAGGTTAATTTCTCCGATTGTGGCCCTTTGAGATCCATCAAACGCCTTCACACTCATGCTTTTTGCCTGTATCTCGTGCAGGCCTTTACCCAGCCTCTTAAGAGTAGTCACTGGACATATGTTGAGACTCGAACCCCCATCTATAAGGACCCTGGCAATGAATTTATCCTCAAATTTCATTGTGATGTGTAGTGCCCTGTTGTGACTTAGTCCTTCCGGTGGCAGCTCGTCTTCGTGAAAAGTGATTTTGTGGCTTTCCAATACCTGCCCAACCATGTTGGCCATTTCTCTACTAGTGATGTTGGTAGGTACATAGGCTTCACTCAGCACCTTCATCAGGGCATTTTTGTGTGTCTCGGAGTTTTATAGCAGTGATAAATGGAGATCTGAGTAGGAGTTTTGTTCAAATGGTCAACCACAAAGTATTCTCTTGCTTGCACTTTTCTCCAAAGGTCTTCAGGGTAAGTCTCAACGACAGGAGGCTTAGATGCAGCTTCTTTGCTTGTTCCTCCTGCCAGTTCTAGTCATGCCTTATGCTGCACCTGTTTCTTCCTTTTCTGATTTTCCTTTCCTCCTTGCTTCCGCAACATAATCCTATGGTATAGCATCAAACTTGTAAGATGGCGTGAGTGCTACCATCACAGTGAAGGGTGTGGTTACCTCGACTTCAAATGGTGCTTGGGTTTGTACCACAATGGGCGTGAGGGTGACTGGAGATGTTTTAGGATCATCCCCTTCCTAAATGAGTCCAATTGACCCCTCCAGATCCCATTCCTCATCGGTCTCTATCACATTCACTCTCTCACCTCTGTCGTCTGGGAGAGGATTGGTTACGAACATTGGGTGCATCCTCCTTTGCCTGTATGACCTTAGTGTCGATAAATGTCTGAATTTTGTCCTTTAGCGTGCGACACTCATCAATGGTATGGCCCTTCATGCCTAAGTGATAGGCGCATGTCTTGTTTGGGTTAATCCACTGAGAAGAGTTTTCCATAGCAACGACAAAGATGGGAGTGACATAGCCAGCAGCCTTCAGTCTCTCATATAATTGGTCTATGGGTTCAGCAATTGGAGTATATTGTCTGGGTGGTTTGCTGTCAAAATTTGGTCGGGATTTTTGGTAATTTTGGCGGGCTGGTGGTGGCGAGTGGTAATATGCAGGTTGGGTGTTATAAGTGTGGTCGGTGGCAGCAGGTTGTTAGTATTTGGGAGGTGAAGGCTGGTATGTGGGTGGAGGTGTTTGGTATGTGATAGGAGACTTCGGACCTTGGGCTACCATTACTGCACCCACTTCTTTCTTCTTAGAGTTGCCTCCTGGTTGTAAAGCTTTATTAGTGGCCTAGATGCTTTGAAATTTGTCACTATTCCGCTTTTGATCCCTTCTTCTATTCTCTCTCCCAGCTTGATGATGTCAGAGAACTTATGGTTTTCAATGACCATCAACCTTTCATAGTATTACGGGTCTTGAGCTCTAACGAAGAACTTATTCATCTGTTCTTCTTCAAGTGCCGGTCTTACCTTCGCAGCTTCAGACCTCCATCGAGTAGCATACTCGCGGAAGGTTTCTGTTGGTTTCTTCTTGAGATTCTGAATGTAGAAAATGTCTGGTGCATTTTCTGTGTTGAACTTGAATCGATCCATGAAATCTGACGCCATGCTCACCCAATTAACCTACTTTTTTGGGTTCTGACTGATGTACCATGACAAAGCATCTCCAGTGAGGCTCCTCATGAACAGCTTCATACGGATTCGTTCATTTTTGCCAACTCCTCCCAGTTTGTCACAATATGTCCTTAAATGCACCTTTGGATCACCAGTTCCATCAAACATCTCGAACTTAGGAGGTTTGTAACCCTCCGACAGTTCTACATTGATTAGGTCGCAACGAACTCAACCTTAGGAAGAGTGGGCGCTAATACTTTTACCCAATAGTGGTATCGGGGTCAATTTCCACAGGGAGCTAGAAAGGGAGTTGGATATTTGTTTAGCCTAGAATTGCATGTTTGCTTCTAATTGATCTTCTATCATTTTTGAGTTTTTGTGATTATCAACTACAATTTAACAACTACTAATTATAACTAAATTATGCTAAGATAGTAACTCTAGGTTGTATGCAAGATAGAGAAAGACACTAGGGTCGTGGCATTTACGTAGGTGGTCAACTAACGGGTCAAGATTCCTAATACGAGAATGATGATTATGGTGCTTATGATATAACCGTTGCACGATAGCATTCACTCTCACACCTCTCGGTAGAAAGAGTGATTTTGCCCAATTGACTCTCTCGAGACCAATTGGGTAGGCTAACAAACCAAGCAACTTAGGGTTCAAGTTGGGTAATCACTCTCTCGAGGTCTTACCCGTTAATTGAGACTACCATTCTCATGGGTCCATCCCAATTCCTTGTTGGGTTAACTTTGGAGTCATAGACACTCTTTCTCAAGAAGAGTCAAGACTCACTAAGCTAGACTTAGTGTTTGCAACCACCAAATCCTAGTTAAAACATAAAATCAACCCAAATATCAAACACCCAACATCATTCAAGCACTAAACAATCACACCCATTAATTACCCACACTAGGGTTGAGCCACAACCCTAACTAATGGGTTTAGCTAGACATAATGGCAACAGAAATTAAAGAAGAAGTAGATAAAATCAACATAATTATTAACTAGGAAGTTAATCTACACGAATTCACGTTAAAACAAGGTTAAAATGCCCAAAATAGGCTAAAACTTGAATCTCACGAGTGCTGCTGCTATCTGATGTCTAAAACTTGACCTAGAAACAATAAAATATTCTATTTACACTATGCCAGAAAAATCGAACAAAAATACCCCTGCGGGGCTGGCGCGGACCGCGCATAAATGCAGCGCAGTCGCGTAGGGGTCTTGGCCTTCTATTATTCACTTCTGGAACTGGGGACGCGGACCGCACAAAGAAGTAGCGCGGCCGCACAGGCTAATGAGCGCGGACCGCACAACATTGAAGCGCGACCGCGTAGACACCAGCGCTGACCGCGTAGAAATGAGCGCTGACCGCGCTTGGAGACTCCTGAAATGGGTGCTCTCTGAATCTCCTAGCGCGGCCGCGCAACAAATCAGTGCGGTCCGTGCTAGGTCCTCCTGTCCCTACTTCAATGATTTTTGATACATGAGCAGGTTTCACTCCGTTTCGAGCTGGTTCTTGACTTTCGTCATCTTGTCGCTCAAACCTGCAATCAAGCGCACTTTGTAAGCATTCTGAGTCTATTTCATGACAATTCATACATAAGGCATAGGAGTGTATGGGCATAAAACGTGTTAAAATCACAGTTATCAGGCCGCGCTCCATTTCTGCGCGGTCCGCGCAAGGAAGTTCAGAGAAGGCTTAAATACCACGTGGCCGCGCTACATATCAGTGCGGTCCGCGTGAAGGAGATTCAGAGACATGGAATTTTGGACAAGTCAAGCTATGCGGCCACGCCCCATTCCTGCGCGGTCCGCGCCAACCCTCCGCCGCGGCCGCGCTACATTTGTGCGCGGTCCGCGGCCCCCAACTTCAGAGATGAGTTTTTAGAGTTCAATGTGCCTAACGCGGCCGCGCGACCTTTTTGCGTGGGCCGCGCTGACCACGCAGGGGTATTTTTGTCCAGAATTTCCAGCTCGGTATAAATAGATCTTTTTACCATTTTTAGGTCAAGTTTTTAGATTCTGAACAAGAGTTGCGCTCGTGAGAACTATTGTGTAGCCTATTTTGGCAATTTTCCTCTTCAATATCATAGTTTTTAATTAGTAATCAATCATTATGTTATTTTCTTCATCTATTTCTACTGTTTCTTCTTTAATTATGTCTAGCTAATCCCATTAGCTAGGGTTGTGGCTCAACCCTAGTGTGGGTAGTTAATGGGTGTTGCATTCTAGGGTGAGATTGAGATTGGGTATTTGTTATTTGGGTTGATTTTGTGTTTCAATCTAGAATTTGTGGTTGCAAACATGAATTCTAGCTTAGTGGGTCTAACTCTTCTTGAGAAAGAGATTCATATGACCCTAAAAGTTGACCCAACAAGGAATTGGGATGGACCCATGAGAATGGTAGTCCCAATTAACGGGTTAAACCTCGAAAGAGTAACTATCCTACTTGAGCCCTAGTTGCCCGGTCTAATTGGCCTACCTAATTGGTCTCGAGAGAGTCAATTGGGCAAAATCGTTCTCTCTACCGAGAGGTGTGAGAATGAGTGCAATTGTGCAACGGCTATAGCAATAAACCCAGATTTATCAATCTCCCCTTAGTAGCTTCTACCCGCTAGCTAGCCACCTAGGTAGTGTCACGACCCTAGTGCCTTTTTCCTATATTAAGCACAACTTAGCAATATTTCCTTAGCATAATTTAGCTTTAATCCTTAGATTACAATAGTAGTTTTAAATATAAAAACCCCCAAAAATGTTAGGAGTGCATATAGAAGTACAAACGCAATTCTAAGCTAAACAGGCAATACAACTCCATTCCAAGCTCCCTGTGGAAATTCGACCCCGATCCACTATTCGGGTATTAGTTATTGCTACCCACTCTTCCTACCATTGTGTAGTATTGAGACGGCCGCGATCAGCTTCCACCTAGCAACTTGGAGGTAAGTTAATCCCACCTATCTTGAGTTAAATATGTCGAATATGTATGGATTTTAGCATGTAAATTGGTAGAAATTTGGGGATTTGAGGAAAACCTAGAAAATTGATATTCTTGGAATTTGACCACGATTTTGGGTATGAAATTGAGAGTAAATTTTATATTTGAGTTCTTGGGGTTATGGGTAAGCTTAATCTTCGAAAAATTTTGGAATCTGGGCACGTGGGCCCGAGGGCGTTTTTGTCAACTTTTCGATCGGGGTTAGAAATTGTTATAAATTGGATTAATATGAGTAGATAATCGTATATTAATGGAATTGCATAATCATTGGCTAGTTTTGGAGCATTTAGCATCGATTCAAGTCTTCGGAAGGGCGTGGAATGCCGGTTATGGATCTTCGGAGCGAGGTGAGTCTCCTTTCTAACCTGGTAAGAGGGAATTGTCCCCATAGGTAAAATAAACGGTTATGTGCTCCTATTTGTGGGGGCTACGTACGCACGAGGTGACGAGAGTCCGTGCGTAGCTACTAATATGTGTAAGTCCGGGTAGTCTAGGACCCAAAAGCATGCTATTCTTGGAATATCTGTAACCTTATTGACAATTGAATTTCTTAAATCCTATCGAATTGGTAAATGAATTTCTAAAAAGATTAAACTTCATTTTCTTGAATTGTTAAAAGAGAATTGGCTTTTTCTTGGATAATTGTTCCCTGATAAATTCATGATTGACTGATTGTTGTGTTTATTTATATTTGACTGTGTCGCACGTATGATTCGCGAGCGGGGTAATAGATGCATCTATGGTTCGGGCCGCTCGACCCTCGGCAGTGTACATTTTACATTTATGTTGGATCGGGTCGTACGACCTTGGCATGAGTTGCGCATGTTTGAATTGCTTGTCTTGAGATTATTGATATTGCCATCTCCTCTCCCCGACTTGAGATAATTGTTAATTAATGGATTATGAATCCGGAGACTTTTAATAAAAAGGAACTTTTACATGTTTAGTAATTCATTTGAATCTACTGCTGTCCTTAATAAATTCGTGAGTCATCTCTTTAATAATATTATTATTTGACCATTAGCAAGTGTCAAAGTTGACATCTCGTCTCTACTTCTTCAAGATTAGGCGGGATACTTACTGAGTACACGTTGTTTACATACTCATGCTACACTTGCTGTGCATTTTTTTGCACAGGTACAGGTATTTCTATTGGCCCATTGGGCGTAGCAGCACGGGGCGACCCGGAGACTAGGTGAGTTGTATTTCCTCGAGGCGACCCGCAGCTAGTATAGTCTCTCTCTCAGAATTGTATTTACTTTCTGTCCAATTGTGTTCCGGACAGCTGTTGTACTTTATTCGAATTCTTAGAAATTGCTCATGCACTTGTGACACCGGGTTCTGGGATGGTTATGAAGTATTTTGTATTAATTGCTTATCATTTAATTTGAATTGAAGCGATTATCTTTTTATTTGTAAATTTGGAGGAAAATCATAGATTTCAAGAGTATTAAAACGAGAATTTAATTAAGTAATTTGGTTGGCTTGCCTGACGGTGGTGTCCGGCGCCATCACGACCCTTAGTGGATTTTGGGTCGTGACAACTTGGTATCAGAGCACTAGGTTCCCGTATGTATCACGAGTCATGAGCAAGTCTAGTAGAGTCTCGCGGATCGGTACGGAGACGTCTGTACTTATGCTGCAGGACTGTTAGGAGTACTTCCCTTCTTGATTCCTCATCGTGCGATTTGATCCCTGGAGGCTATGCCTTTAATTCCTTCTTATTCAATCTTACGCGATGCGAACCGCTTGTTGTAAATCGAGAATTGAAGAATTGTAATGGTACTATCGATTTGGTGCGGGATCTTTCTCCCCGCATAGTTGTCTGAGCTATTATCGTCGTCTTGGGAAGGATGAGTTGTCGTTTCAGCTCAGTAGCGGTACTTCTGAGGGCCTTGAGGCTAGGCACAAGTTTCCATGATGCTATGAACGATTGTTCCGCAGTGTTGATATGATGGTAGGATGTTTGCTTACGTGTCGGGGCAGTGAATGACTTGAAGGGAGGTTTACTCAGTGCACGATCTAGAGATTCGATATTTTATTCCCGGCAGGGGAAAGACAATCGGACTGAGAATGGTTAGATGTGGGTTGGTGGAGTAATGAGACTTGGTATTTGCGAGCGTGGTGGAGTTTTCTTCTATGATGAGGTGTTGTTGTCCTAATTGAACGTACTAAGTTCGCCGGTGTTATGATCTTCTACAATTCGCCTTTGGGGTAAGCTATTGTGAAATAGTATTGAAGATGCGGCTGTCAGATATCGCAGGGTGCGGTAGTTCAGGATTGAATCAGTGTTTCTAATGTCGACGGTTTGAGAAAGATGATCTTCCGAAAGGTGTAAAGTTAGCAGCAATTGTGGGTTCAAGTGCCACGAAGATAGATTTTATTTACGGCAACAACTGAGCAACAACGAACGAGGAAGGACATGTGGGGAGTGTCAGGCGGTAGTTAAAATTTCTGGAAGGCCAGGAATAAGAAGCAAAGGTCGAGTAGTCGACTAAAGAGGTGTGTTTCGCCAAAGTGGGAGAGTTTGGGGTGATTTGGGAATTTTTGTGATTGATGATTTGGGCCTACGGATTTATTTGAAGTGTGGGCTATTATGCGGCAGGAGATTTGATCTAACGGAAAGGAGCTGCTTGAAATGAAGAAGGATACGACCTAACTTTGAATTGGAAGGATGTTGTCGCGCACTTAATTGATGTCCACGAGAGGTGAATGGACTTGCAGCAAGAGAGTAAGCTGGGACTCAGGATAGGTCATTAATGTTGTGGTAATTGGACCCAGCGTAGCAGCGTTGGAAGACGTCGGCACGTAGATTCCACAGTCGGGATATCTCTAGTGAGCAGGTCGGCGGTCGCATGGTTGGCGAGGCTTCTGCAAAGGGTTCTATTGGCTATACAGCAAGGAGATCGGTCCTGTAAACGTGGTTGATGATTTAGAGTATAACAAGAGGGTTTTACAAAAAGATTCCGAGAATTTTGGCGGTTGATTGCACAAGGTTATGTCAACAAGAGATAAAGGATCCCGGTGAATTCCAGAATTTGTGTTATAATGGCTTCAGGCTAAGTGGGAGATTCCCACCGCCTATGATTAAGGATTGCATGGTTAACTACTTGCGAGGTTTCTGATTATTAGCATATTGATGGGTTATTTCAGCTACTGGGGAGGAACATAAGTGGTAAATTGAGCAAAGGAATTGTTAAAGGTGTGCTATGGTTGGCCTTATTGGCTCATGTTCAGACTTGGGGAGCAGGATTTCATGCCTTGTATGGATGCAGATTTCCAGGAAAGTGATTTTGCCGGGTGCTTCGTCGAGGGGGTATTCATGTGCTAGAAGATTTATGGAATTGATTATATTCGGGGCCAAGTCAGAGCGGGTGGCTCTCAGCAATGGTCCTAGTGGATTCAAAGGGGCAAAGCGTAGTGCCTACTGATTTCGAGCCTATACGTACGGTTAAGAATCAAGCTTGGTAGCAGCTTATGAGAAGGGGCACAAAATGTTCTATGATGTTTTGACTTGCAGTGTAGCCCTCGGGAGGTATGAAATGGTTCGTGGGGTTTGAGACGGCATGGTCTCGTGATTTAGGGTCACTCGGGATGAGTGCGGATGGAGAATGTTATGTGTTGGATGGAGTATTATTATTTCTAAGGCAATCAAGGAAGAAGATAGATTGATTAGCCATATTTTAATTGGCATATTGGTGGCAGTGGTCATTTCCTTCAGCATGATTGAGTTATGCAAGTGAATTGTGGCGGCACGTACGAGGCTTGCCGGGCGCCGTAATTGATGTTATTCAGAAGTATTCTACTGTTATGGCCTGCTATGCATAGGCGGACTCCGAAAGAGCTATGGTATCTTAGACCACTACTTAGAGATTTGCATATTCTACGGTTATGAAAGTTCACCTGTGTGTTGCTATGGTTCTCCTGAAGTGAGATAAGTGAAGAGTTTTATATGATGAAGTGTTAATCCATTTGTGGTTACGGATCTATGGCGAAAGATCGTGTTCTATAATATGTTGGCATGATGGGTGCAGTGAGTGGTATGGAACTCGAAGAGAGGATCAAGGTTGCAGTTCAGTGTTGACAAGGAAGTCACGAGCTTGGATGGGCAGGGAAGTAGTTTCGATGTTTAAAGTAAGCTGGTATTGTCTTCAGTGTCACCTGAGATCGGTGTTTTGTGAAAAAGGCTTTGCATCCTGGTTAAGGATTCTTGATCATTTTTTTAGCGTTAGTGCGGTCGGTGGTAGGGGTGTGCATTCGATTTATCGATTCGATTTTGATCCTTATCGATAATTACTTATCGATTATCGATTTGTACATATGCTTATCGTTATCGTTTCAATAAGGTTTCGATTTTTTCGATTTCGATTTATCGATTTTTGGGGCTTATCGATTCGGTTATCGATTACACCAGTAAGAAAATTTGCGGGATTCCACTGAAAGTATATCGCTATAAACACGCCTAACTAATATGGACCAAAAGAAGCTAAAATAAGACGAACACCGTTTATAACATAAAAATTGTGTCAACAAGCACATGCAACGAAACTAAAGTAAGGGATCAAATGTATGCCACCAACACTCCAACGGTATAAAAAAAATACATCATCACGGCTAATTCTATTTTCCATTAATTTGAACTTCATTCCCTTGAGCTTTAAGTATGATAATTCCTTAAATGTGGTAGATGAAATAATAGGGTTAGGAGCTTGGGGTAAAGGAAAGGGTATTATAGAATAAGGGTAAAAAAAATATAAAAAAAATCAAAAAAAAATTAATTTTTTTGTTTTTTAGTATTTCTTATCGGTTTATCGATAAACCGATAAACCGAAGAGGACAAAATCGAAATCGAAATCGATAACTCGATAAGGAAAATTTCGAAATCGAAATCGAAAAATCGATAAACCGATATCGATAAACCGATAACAAATAATCGATTCGATTTATCGATAAACCGATTCGAATGCACACCCCTATGTGGAAACCCTAGAAGAAAATTAAAGTACCTTGGAGCAGCAGGTAAGGGCCTTGACTTCAGAGCTGGCAGTTGTAAAAGCTTCCTTAAGTCAAGCGAATAAAGAAAAGTTGCATCTTGAAACCTCTTTTTTTGAGCAACTTTCCAAGGCTAGTGAGGAGATTAGAGAGTTGAAGGCTCTCTTGGCTCAGAAAGAAGCATATGCTGGAGAACTTGTGCAAACACTGACACAAACTCAAGAAGACCTCCGGGAATCTTCTGATAAGGTTTGCTTTTTAGAGAGTTCTCAAGCTGCTCTCCAAGCTTCTCATGAATCTGCCTTGGCTGAAAATGAAAAATTAAGAAATGAAATTGCTGATTGGGAAAGAGATTATGAGATCCTTGAAGAGAAATCTGCCCTTGAAGTGAGTTGGGCATTTCTAAATTCTCGCCATGATACCCTCGTTCAAGTTAGCCAGGAGAATTTCAACTTAGAATCTGAGTTAACCAAGATCAAAGAGGCTCTCGAGAAGACTCAGCAGAACCAAGATTTCTCTTCTCCCGTGGCTGAAGTTTCTGAACAAGTTGAAGATGATATGGGTATCCCCACTCCTTCGAGTCAAGCTGAGCTACCCGCTGTTGTTGATGTCCCTGTTTTAGTTCCTTCAAGTTCCCAGTGAAAAGTTTAAATTCCTTTGTTGCTTTTTGTTTTTTTCTTGGTGGTGGTTGTAACCCTTGGTCTTTTTAAGGGTTTGTGGAAAACGTTAAGTCCCCAGACCTTTTATGGGGAATTTTGTTTAATGAACTAAAAAGTTTATGACTAAGTTCATACTTAGTCTAAACTTTTTAATATTATGAAGTTTACGTTACTGTTTAAGCTTCTGTTTTGTTTATTCTTGCCTTTATTTTTAAGGACTTACTGAATAACTTGCATTTTTATTTTGTAAAATGCTTTCTTTTTCTCATGAATGTCTTAATCAATCATGAATTATAAAAGATGGCCCTTTTATATTCGACACTTAATGAAGAAGACGTCTCAACTTCATAATGGTGTTAGCATACGACAAAAGAGATAGGAATACACATGTTTCTTGAAAGAACTTTGACAAGTTTTTTATTTGAACTTTGCCTAGTTTAAGTAACACTTTACATGTATTTAAATAACATCTATAACTTTTTCGTAGCTGTTTCCTCACAACAGATTTAAAAGAAAGAATAAAATACAAGGTTTTTATGTAATAACCCGTTTTAGTATACGTACTTTAAATACAAGGTTTTTATCTATAACCTGTTTCAGTACATTGCCTTTAACCTAACTATGGTAAGGTTTCGTCTTTGCCTTAGCTCGTGACTATCTTTCATTGGTTTTTGCTCTGCACTTAACTCTTTCAATAAGTTGATTAGGCTTGAACTTTTGATTGCTTCTCAATCTTCTTTGTCTTCTTTATACATTTGTCTACGTATATATCATATAGTCCCCCAAGTGTTTGAGCGTTGAAGCATGAAGCCTCGAGCACTTGATTGTTCCTCTCATTCGGTCCTTTCCCTGAAAAGGAAAAACACACGGGACTCGGAGGTGCGATTATAGATGAAGACTGCTTAACCCGTCTGAATTTCTATCAGAATAGTTGTAACCCTAGACCGGGAATTTTAATTTATTCCACGTGCCTTGCAGGTCATGATTCATCATTTAGTACGGGCTAGCTTTTTGCCTATCATCTAAAATCGTTAGTAAAACTTTTATCAATTCAAAAATAGAATTTTAAAATGAAGATACCTGACCGTGGGTATTCTTTTAGAAATAGTATCTCTTCAGGTGAACGGCATTCCAATGTGAAGATACATAGTTTCCAGCTCGTATGCTCCTTTTCCCGCAATACCATGAATCCTGTAAGGTCCTTCCCAAGTTGGACTTAATTTTCCGGTATTGGCTGTCTTCGTGGATTGAAAAACTTTCTTGAGCACGAAGTCCCCAATCTTGAAGTATCTTAATCGTGCCTTCCGATTGTAATATCGTTCAATGACTTGTTTTTGTGCTGCCATTCTTATTAATGCAGTTTCTCTTCGTCCTTCAAGTAGGTCAAGGTTTATGCGCATTTCCTCTTCATTAGTTTCTTCTGACGCCTGCGTATACCTCGTGCTTGGTTCCCCTATTTCAACCGGAATTAAAGCTTCAGCCCCGTACACCAATGAAAATGGTGTTTCACCTGTGCTTGTTTTTGTTGTTGTGCGATACGCCCATAAAACACCAGGTAACACTTCTGGCCAATTGCCTTTAGATTCTTCTAACCGTTTTTTCAAATTGTTGATAATGACTTTATTTGTTGACTCCGCTTGTCCATTACCTACTGGGTGGTAAGGTGTGGACGTAATCCTTTTGATTTGCCAGCTTTGTAAAAATTCTGTGATTTGAGCGCCTATAAATTGTGGGCCGTTATCACACACGATTTCCTTTGGTACACCGAATCGACATATGATATTTCGCCAAATGAAATCTCTGACCTCTTTTTCCCGTACCTGTTTAAATGCTCCTGCTTCTACCCATTTAGTAAAGTAATCAGTGAGTACAAGTAGAAACTTTACCTGTCCCTTTGCTTGTGGTAATGGTCCCACGATATCCATTCCCCATTTCATAAAGGGCCACGGTGCAATGACCGGATGTAATAGTTCTGCAGGTCTATGCATGTTGTTTCCATATGTTTGTCACTTATCACATTTAGCCACGAAATTCTCTGCTTCTTCTTCCATTTTAGGCCAATAGTAGCTTGTTCTAATCATGGTTCTTACCGGTGATCTTCCTCCCGCGTGATTTCCACAATGTCCCTCGTGTATCTCTCTCATTATATATTCTGTTTGAGAAGGTCCGAGGCATCTTGCTAAGGGGCCACCGAACATCTTTCGATAAAGATTACCTTGCTTCAAACAATATCGTGCAGCCTTTTTCCGAAGCGCGTGGGCTTTTTTCTTATCTTCAGGGACGGTACCATACTGCAAAAAAGCGACAATCTCGTTTCTCCAATCCCAGGTTAAATTATTGAAGTTTACCTCATTTTTGTCTAGATCGAGTACTGAATGAAACAAATGAATTACAGAAGCATTTTCATTGCTTGCCACATCTGCCGCAGATGCGATATTAGCTAGGGCATATGCTTCGCCATTTTCATCTCTTGGTATCTGCGTGACTTTCCAAGTTTGAAATTGCCTAAGCGAATCCCGTACCTTTTCTAAGTATTGCTGCATTCGTGCTTCCCTGGGGGTATAAGTCCCCAGCATTTGGTTAACTACGAGCTGTGAATCGCTTTTGATTACGATTTGATTAATGTCAAGTTCTCGTGCCAGTTCCAAACCTGCAATCACAGCTTCATACTCTGCCTCATTGTTAGTTATAGAATGGCATTTTATGGCTTGACGAATAGTTTCACCCGTAGGTGGCACCAAATCAATTCCTAAACCTGATCCCTTTACATTAGATGAACCATCAGTAAATAAGGTCCAATGTCCTGGATTAGACCCGTTAAACACCTGTAATTCTTTTTCCGCTTCTAATTGCATTCCCTGGCTAAAATCAGCTAAAAAATCTGCTAGTACTTGAGATTTTATCGCGGTTCTGGGTTGGTATGTGATATCATATTCACTTAGTTCTATAGCCCATTTAGCTAACCTACCAGACAACTCATGCTTGTGTAATATATTGCGTAATGGATAAGCAGTTACTACGATAATGGGATGACATTGAAAATAAGGCCTTAGCTTTCTAGATGCCATATTAATGCAAGTGCAAGCTTTTCTAATTGAGGATACCGTGTCGCCGCATCTAATAATGATTTACTGAAATAATAAATTGGAGATTGTTTACCTTGGTCTTCTCGAACTAAAACAACACTTACCGCTACTTCTGAGACGGCAAGATAGATGAGCAATCTTTCTCCAACCTTTGGTTTTGCAAGCAACGGCGGATTTGACAGGTATGTTTTCAAATTTTTTAGTGCCTGTTGACACTCTCCATTCAAACGGATCTTGCTTTTTGAGGGCAGAAAAGAATTTAAAGCATTTTTCGGATGATTTGGAAATAAATCTCCCCAAGGCTGCAATTCTCCCCGTCAACCTCTGTACCTCTTTTTTACTTGTAAGCATGTCAGGGATTTCCTCAATGGCTTTAATCTGTGCGGGATTTACTTCAATACCACGGTTAGAAACAAGAAAGCCTAAAAACTTACCTGATGCAACACCGAATGCACATTTCTCAGGATTTAGCTTCATATTAAATTTCTGCAAGCTCTGAAATGTTTCTGACAAATGTGATATATGATCCCCTAAATGTTGACTTTTGACGAGCATATCGTCTATATAGACCTCCATAGTTTTTCCCAGATGATCTTGAAACATTTTGGTCACCAATCTTTGATATTTTGCACCAGCATTTTTGAGACCAAAAGACATTACTTTATAGCAGTAAGTCCCCCTGTCAGTTATAAATGAAGTTTTTTCTTCATCTATGGGATCCATTTTGATTTGGTTGTATCCTGAGTATGCATCTAAAAAACTTAACAACTCATGTCCTGCAGTAGCATCAATTAGTTGATCTATATGTGGTAATGGAAAAGAATCTTTAGGATAAGCTTTGTTAAAATCTGTGTAATCTACACAAACTCGCCATTTACTGTTCTTTTTAGGTACCACAACAGTGTTGGCTAACCAATTAGGATACTTTACCTCACGGATAGATCCATTGTTTAATAATTTTTGGACCTCATCTTGAATCACCTGATTTTTGAAAGTTCCTTGCTTTCTCTTCTTTTGTTTGATAGGTCGATAAGACGGGTCTTTGTTTAATTTGAGAGTCATTACCTCCGGTGGTATACCTGTCATATCAGAATGGGACCAAGCAAAACAATCTGCGCTGGCTTTTAAAAATTCAATCAACTTACGTTTCATGTCTTGGCTAAGATTGGCCCCGATGTAGATTTTCCTTTCAGGCCAATATACAAATAATACTACAGCCTCTGGTTCTTCGATCTTTGTTTTGATATTTTTGTTTTCTTCTGGTTCTTCAATGGAATCGGGCCTTGAATATACATCTGTTCGCCCTTGTTCAGTTGAGGTTTGCGTTTTGGTATCCTCAACTGAATTCTGTAATTGCTATTTTTCTTCATTTCTCGTACTTGAATCTGCTACGGAGTTAATGCTCCTAGATGTCTGTTGATCTCCACGGATTTGACATATTCCCCACGGTGATGGAAATTTAATGACTTGATGTAAGGTCGACGGAACAACATCCATCTCGTAATCCATGGCCTACCTAGAATTAGGTTGTAAGCCATTTCCAGCTCCACTACCTGAAACTTCGTATCTTTCACAACTCCTTCTGCGAATGTGGTAAGTATTACTTCCCCTTCCGTCACAACGCTGGTATTATCGAATCCAGACAAAGTATGCGCTTTTGGTACTATTTTATCCTCAGCTTGCATCTCATGTAGTACTCTTAGTAGGATAATGTTCATGGAGCTTCCTGGATCAATCAAAACTCGTTTCACATTAGTATCATGTATAAGTAAAGATATTACCAGTGCATCGTTATGTGGAGTTAATACGCCATCCGCATCTGCATCATCAAACGTAATGCTTTCTTCCTCCAACACCTGTCGCACCCGCTTCCCGTGGGTAATCGTGACTTTGGAAACTTTATTGACTGTTGTGTACGTCACACCATTGATTTCTTCCCCTCCGCGTATAACATTGACGGTTCTTTTGGGAGAAGGCGGTTTTGGAGGCTCCTGTCTATTCTTCATGTATGCTTGCTTACCTTTCTCACTGAATAATTCGGTGAGATACCCTTGCTTCAATAGATGATCAACCTCTCCTTGTAGCAACCTACAATCTGCTGTTTTATGACCATGATCATTGTGAAACTCGCACCAATGATCGGGATTCCGCCTGTTTGGATTTGATCTCATTTCTTTTGGCCACCGCACCTTGTCACCCATGCTTCTTGAAACAGCCACGAGCTCAGAAGTGCTTACATTAAAATTATGACCGCCAAATCGTGCCTTCAGATTTCTATCATCATCTCGTGACTCTCGTGTGTTACGATCGTTTCCATACCTCGATGATGAGCCCAATTCTCTATTTCTGGATCTATGATCGTACCTTGACTGATCATGTTTTGACCGTGAATCTTTTCCAGCTGGGCCCATATATGGTTCGTACCTGCTTTTACCGGACCTTTTTTCTATTTCCGCCCGTCTTGAACTCACCTTTTCTTCTTTTTGGACCGCGAGATAATATCTTCTTCGATCCTTAACTTTGTGCTATACCTGTTGTAAACATCATTCCATGTCGTTGCTGGGAATTCACGAAGACTTTCCTTGAGTCGCCTCGTAGCTTCTGAGCTTTTTTCATTCAAATTACTAGTGAAAGCTATAGCTGCCCAATTATCTGGTACACGTGGTAACGTCATTCTTTCACGCTGGAATCTATCCACGAACTCTCTAAGCAACTGGGAGTCCCCTTGTTTGATTTTGAAAATATCCTCCATTCTCTTTTCGACTTTTTGAGCCCCCGAATGTGCTTTGATAAACAAATCTGCAAGCTCATCAAAAGAATTTATGGAATTCTCAAGTAAAAGAGAATACCATGTTAAAGCTCCCTTAGTGAGTGTTTCGCCGAATTTTTTGACCAATACTTATTCAATTTCTTGTTTAGTCAAATCATTGCCTTTTACGCCAGTTGTGAATGCAGTCACGTGGTCTCGTGGATCAGTTGTTCCATCATATTTTGGAATATCAGGCATTTTGAACTTCTTTGGAATTGGTAGTGGAGCAGCACTTGGCTTCCAAGGTTGCTGTAAATATTTGTCTATATCGATTCCTCTGATTACAGGCGGGACTCCAGGTATTTGCTCTATGCGGTCACTTTGTTCCTTGAGCTGAAACTGCAATGTTAGAACTAAATTTTGTAAATCGGAATTGACTAAGTTACCTGGTTCTCCCTCTCGTGATTCACTGGGGATTCCACCACTGCCTGAATTAACAAGCCCAGAACGAGGGTTTTCCAAAGTATTGGTATTTGGAATTGGTGTTGATGGTGCAACAGGTAACTGGATGGCAAAGGCCTCAAGAGCTTTATCGACCTGTTGAGCGATCAATTTCTGCAAAGCTTCATTGATAGCTTCATCATTGTCAAATTGAGCATTTGCATTTGAGTGAGATCCATCAGGAGTTCCTTCTCGAGATCGCCGAGGCGAACTTTGTGGAGAAGGGATCGGAGTGTGAACATCTTGTGGGTCCCCTTGGAGTTGATGGTTTCCTTGGTTTCCTTGGGTGTTATCGTTAACATTTGACATGATTGTTGATGTAAAGAAACAGATAGGTTAAGAAAGAATAGATTATCAGATTCCCGATAACAAAACCAATTTGTTTAACCAAAAAATAGAATTTCAGTCAAAGCTCTATTTTTAGAAGAACCCGGGTTACTGATAATCGAAAACGAATAAAACAAATGGATTTTGACAACCAATAGATAACAGGAAACAAAATAAATCCGTATATTCAGATGATTTTCGTGTGTCTACAAATGATCAGTCTTCTCCCTTTTATAGCTATTTCTAAGTTATACGTTTTGCCTTTGTCATAATAAGGTCATTATGGCCGATTAAAGGCATTAAATGCTACGTTACATAATCATTATAATTTAATACAAATTCTCTAACGCTTTCAGTATTTAATGTTTATTAAATACTGTATCTGGACTCTTCTGCACTGTCAGGTTCATTCTTCTCAGCTTTTATACTTGAATAGGTACGAGCGTCGAGTCTTTTTGAATATCGTCCCGTGCCTCTTCTTGCGTTTTCACTCGTATCTGTTGCAACTCGTGCCTCTTTGCTTATTATCATTCTTTTGACCAGCCCCCGTGTCATGACACGTCATCTTTCAATTACTTTAATATGTAAATCTAATTTTTTTCCAATACAGATAGTCCCCCAACTTGCCATTTATTCATCAATTAAATATTTGGGAAGTGGATTTTATAAAAGCGGGAATACTTGCCGCCATTAATGCTATAATTGTCACGACCCAATTTCCAAACCCGGTCGTGATGGCGCCTCTCGTGAAGACAAGGCCAGCCAACAGAACACCAACAACTCCTTAATAATTACTTAGCATGAATAAGTCTAAACCATTAATAAAAATTCCCGTAAGTGCGGAAGAAAAGTGATAAAAATAGGGAATCATCCCAACACAGCCCGACCGGGGTGTCACAAGTCACGAGCATCTAGAAGGATTTTTAATACAACTACAAGGCCTGTAATACATGGATTAAAATTTAGAATAAAAAAGAAGAATTCGGTGCCGCGAACGCTGGCGGTCACCTTGCTCAGCTACGATAGCAAAATCCTCAACCAGCTCAAACCCGCTACCGGGTAAACAAATACCTGCATCTGCACGCGAGGTGCAGGGAGTAAAGTGAGTACTCCAACTCAGTGAGTAATAAAAGTAAATAATAACTGAGCAGCAAGAAATCACGTAAAGCAATCCATCATGCTATATAGGACAGTGTAACCCTTTGAGAAAAATAGTGAAAATGTGAAATCTTTAGAAATATCTGGGCTCAGTTTTAAAACCTCTTTTAAAAATGTCTTTTTCCAACAGTCAAGCAAATGAATGCGAAGCAAGTAGTGCAAGCCAGCACAAAAGTCAGCCCCTCGGGCACAACACTCCGTCAACAAATAGCACCAGGATATCAGGCAATTAGCGCAGGAAGTAGCATGGAAGCCAATGAAATGAGAGTGTTGAAATGTCATGACGAATAAGACAAATAGGAACAAATGCATGAGTGAAATGCAATGCATATGATGGTACACTCCGGTACCCACTGCGGCGTGCAGCCCGAGCCATCCATATATTTAACGTNCAACTACCTTCCTTTCGAGTCAAGAAGAGAAAGCCTGGTGTGCTCATTTTCGAGCCACCTTGAAGTTACCAACTTTATTGTTCAGTTTTTTTTTTGCGGTCTTGTGGAACATGAACATTGTTCATCGTTTACTAGCATGATTTCTCCAGGTCATATTTATAATGAAGGTCTAACCCCCCTTTTCAAACCCACCCCGTAACCCCCCCCCCCCAAAAAAGGGGACCAAAAGACAAAAAAAGAAGAGTAAAGTTCAAAGCTTTATAGGGGGTCTTTAGAGTTGCTTGTTAGGTCCTTATCTATGCATGAAATTTGTATTGATAGTATACATATTTTTTTATATAAGTTTCTTTTTTAGCTCCTCTTGTTGCTTCCTTTGAAGGTTCTTGCTTTTAGTTTTTTTGGGGGTTGTTTTAATCTGCACACTGTCCAAAGACTGCTAGTTTCTTGATTTTAGTTTAAAAATCAAGTCCTTCTTTTTTCTTTTTCAAGAAAAGGGGTTATCTTTTTATGTGATTCTTGATTTTTAGATCTTTTGGGTGTTTGAAGTTTTGGAGGCATATTTTGGTTTTAAATTCTTCTACTTTTATTAGGAAGTTAAAGGAAGAAGCGTTGCTTATGAGGGTTCAAGTGTTTGCTAGGATCAAATATTCATATTGTAACATGAGAAGATAGTATTGACTTTTTGAGTGATGGGGGCAGAGTTGTTATTTGCAAGTAATTTGTAGGATCAAAGGGTTGAGTTGAGGATGAGGCATTCAGGGATAATCTGATTGAGAATTTTGCAACCATGAGTTGCAGTGAGAAGAGTAGAGAAAGAGAAGAGGAAGAAACTCCTGTTGGTAGTGTACAGAAATACGTTGAAGGCGTATCACGAAATGGATCATCAGTAGTACCCTCAAATCAATTATCTATTGATGAGAGAGTGTTGGTGGATCCAAAACAACTCTTTATTGGAACCAAAATTGGTGAGGGGGCTCATGGAAAAGTTTATGAAGGAAGGTATGTAACGCCTTTCGCGCAATATTACCCATAATTTTTTTTAATGTAGTGCTGATCATCATTGTTGTTCTGCCAGTTACTTGAAAATTGTGATGCTGTAACTTGTGGATTTTATTTTAGGTGATTGGCCAGTGTTACTGTTCCATTGGTTTACTAGTTAGGTAAATGCTATCTTAGTCAGAAAATATAACATGAGAGTTTGCTTGCCATTTGAAATTGATATATTCGTTGAGTCTTATATAGTAACTGAGAGTAACTATTTTCTTCTTGTGTTTTTTCTAGTTTGGCTATTTTCATTTTTTGTCTTGAGAGGCAGTCAAACGCAACAATTTCTGTCATTTAAACAATAGGAAGATCGAAAATATTTGTGCTTTTTGCTATATTTTGGATTATCTGCTGTCTGGCTTTATTGTACATTTTTCATTTATCGGAAAAAATGCTTCATGTCTCTCCAGGTATGGTGATCAAATTGTTGCGATAAAAGTTCTAAATGGCGGTAAAACCTCGGAAGAAAGAGCTTCACTTGGAAGCCGTTTTGTTCGGGAAGTTGTTATGATGTCAAGAGTAAAACATGAGAATCTTGTAAAAGTAAGTACCCCGTATCATTTTTCTTTCTCTTCCGACTTCATTAGACTCTGAAATAATACTATTCTGATTATCTTTTCAAAGTGCTGCTTTTAACTTCCCTTGAGCAGCTTTCTTTTGTTAAGTTTAGCAAGCCCTATGGTGTTAGCTAGTAAATTCTGATTTCTTTGCAGTTTATTGGAGCTTGCAAGGATCCTTTGATGGTTATAGTGACAGAGCTGCTTCCTGGAATGTCCCTTCGGAAGTACTTAGTCAGCATTCGTCCAGAAGTGCTTGATCTTCATGTCGCCTTAAGTTATGCGCTTGACATTGCTCGGGCCATGGAATGTTTACATGCCAATGGCATTATACATAGAGATCTAAAACCTGGTACCACTTGGCTAGCCGAGCTGTACAAGACTTTTTTCTTTTTTCTTTTTGTTATTGTAGTTATCCATTGAAATGTTAAACAGGCCAAATATTATGGTTTTGGACTATATTATTTTATCCATCAATATTTTACTGCTGGATAGTTCTTTTTCTGGGTTATCTTATCATTTTATGTTGGCTCTTCTATGGTCAGTAATCTAAGTACCATTGAAGGAAGAAGTTATTAGTGCAGACATTGTGGTATATATTTCACTTCATTGCTTGCCATCTCAATTCTTTCTTCTTTTTATAAAAAGAATCTCAATATCTAGGGAAGCCAAAAGTGGATAGAACACTCATTCTTAGTTGATGTATGGGTCAGTTTATGCTCCTAACTTGGAGTTTTATTCTTAAGTTGGCATCAGTCTCTTATTACCATTCCTATTTCATGTTTTAGTGTGGTTTTTTTTTTCTTTTTTTTTTTGATCGTTTCCTGTCTAAGAAAGTGCACATCTGGAAATGTCATTTATGCAGACAATTTGTTGCTCACGGCCAATCAGAAGTCTGTGAAGCTTGCAGATTTTGGGCTAGCTAGGGAAGAGACCCTCACTGAGATGATGACGGCAGAAACTGGGACATACCGGTGGATGGCACCTGAGGTTTGTATCTAATTTAGCCACTTGTTATTCAAGCACCATATTTTAACGAGTGAACCGTGTAATTTCCTCCACTAGACATGTCAATAAACATCACTTCAAACGTAGCCGGTTATTATTATTTTGTACCTATTTATGTATCAATAGCTTTCTGTATGGAGGATTAAATTATTGGTAATATCAACTTACATGGTGGAATAGAATGGTTAGGGACAGTAACTATGATTCCACTAATGAAATGTGAGCAGATTCACACTTTTGCATTTTCTCATCTCATAGATTAGTAAAGACTGGTAATTATGATGACGAGTAGGATTATGTACCTGCTGGCTACCTCGTAGGAATATATGCTCAAGTAGTGACCCATCAGAATTATTTGCAGGATAGAGATGAAAAGTGTCAAAGAGTGAATAGATGATGTTGACAACCAAAGTGACATCTATTATGTAAAAGGAGTTTCCTTAACTTATATTTCAAAGGAAATCTATGTCCCATGGCTTTGGTCTAGTGGTAAGAACTAAGAACACAGTGGGGGATGTGTGGATTAGGCGCATGTCACAGTTCTAGACTTTGTGACATACAAAAGCATGATATTTAAGTGGGAAAGGGTTTGGGGGGGGGGGGGGGAGCCCATTATCCGCCAAGTCTCAAACTGTGCACCATTATCCCTCGGGAATCTTCAGGTTATCCCCCCAAAAAAATTAAAAGGAAAATCTTCAGGTGTAATTTCTAATTTCTCTTCTGTTCTTCTGAATTACAATATTATGATCTTGATTTGAAGCAAGCCTTGAACTATTTCCATTTTTAACTTTCAAAGGGATAAACAGAGTACTTTGGTTTGATGATATTCAGATCCAATTTATTATCTTTAAGGCTGTTCTATGTTGCTGTCATCGTTTTTCCAGTCGCCTTTATAAACTACTATCCTTCATGTTTAATTTGGTAGTTTGGTGACTCAAAAGTCTAATTATTTTGTGATACTCCTATTGGAATTCCGCAATGAACTCCTGTTAGTCTACTATATATTTTATGATATAAAGGTGTGCACTAATGCCTTGATGATCAAAGTTCAAATCTTTTGTCGTTTCTCTCTTATATTTTTTCTTTTGAATATATTCTTACTTGGGTCACTTTCAATACCTTTTATATGGTTTATCTTGAATTTTCAAGTTTCTCAATTATCTCAATTATTTTTTTTTGGCAGTTGTACAGCACCGTCACATTGCGTCAGGGGGAGAAGAAGCATTACAATAACAAGGTTGATGTTTATAGTTTTGGTATTGTCTTGTGGGAATTACTGACGAACCGCATGCCATTTGAAGGAATGTCGAATTTGCAAGCTGCTTATGCTGCTGCTTTCAAGGTAAAGAGGGTTTTTCTGTCTTCATACTATTGTTCCTGGGTATAATTATTGCAGTACAATGAGGTATGCTATTTGTTATTTTTGATTATGACTGTTAAAGAGCCAACCCTTTGGATTAAGTTCATTAAGAAATCCCGCGCCTCGAGCTTGGCTTGCTCGAGGATTGGAAAGCCTTGATCTACGATTCAGTTTTAGCTTGTGAAAAAAGAATGTAGAAAAGGCTGCCTCCTTTATAAATTTGTGGAAATCATTGAATTAAAATATAACCCCCCCCCCCCCACCCCCCCCCAATCCCTTAAAAACAATTACACATGCTGTCATTTGACTTCCTATCAGATCTCCACATCCAGATCAAAAGCTTATGCAGTTGACAATGGATTAGGGGTGTGCATTCGATTTATCGATTCGATTTTGATCCTTATCGATAATTACTTATCGATTATCGATTTGTACATATGCTTATCGTTATCGTTTCAATAAGGTTTCGATTTTTTCGATTTCGATTTATCGATTTTTGGGGCTTATCGATTCGGTTATCGATTACACCAGTAAGAAAAGTATATCGCTATAAACACGCCTAACTAATATGGACCAAAAGAAGCTAAAATAAGACGAACCGTTTATAACATAAAAATTGTGTCAACAAGCACATGCAACGAAACTAAAATAAGGGATCAAATGTATGCCACCAACACTCCAACGGTATAAAAAAAAATACATCATCACGGCTAATTCTATTTTCCATTAATTTGAACTTCATTCCCTTGAGCTTTAAGTATGATCATTCCTTAAATGTGGTAGATGAAATAATAGGGTTAGGAACTTAGGGTAAAGGAAAGGGTATTATAGAATAAGGGTAAAAAAAAATTAAAAAAAAATCAAAAAAAATTAATTTTTTTGTTTTTTAGTATTTCTTATCGGTTTATCGATAAACCGATAAACCGAAGAGGACAAAATCGAAATCGAAATCGATAACTCGATAAGGAAAATTTCGAAATCGAAATCGAAAAATCGATAAACCGATAACAAATAATCGATTCGATTTCTCGATAAACCGATTCAAATGCACACCCCTACAATGGATGCTAATAAAGAGTGCTAAAGATGGTTCAAGAAGAACTACTCCTTTTTAAAGGTAAAGATATCAATCTCATTAATGGGTGCCAAGGGGGTACCACATCCAGTTAAAATAAGGATATTCAAGAAACATACAGTAACACAATTGAATGGTTATATCCTCCCCAAAACAGTAAGCTTTACAAGTTTAGCTCATCCACGTCTACAAGGTTAACAGATCACAAGAAGAAGGGTGGTTATCCTTGCACCAGGGTAGAAAAAATGAGTTATCGGCTGCTCCCAGGTCTTGGGTTCAACGGCAAAGGTAATACATCACGGGATGTATGGTAGGTGTACGTCATGAGTATGAATCCTGGCTATTGAACCCAATCTGGTGTTTAAGTGGAGAACAGTACAAGCCCGGGTCCATTATCTACAGAGTTTCAAAACTGAAAACTTGGATTTATCGTTATCAATATTGTAGAAAAGATTGAGTTATCAGATTTTAAGATCTTTCATTGGTACTTTCCCTTGAAGCATTCTTCTGTTCCTCTCCAACCATTTATTTCAATTTAAACATTTTTGAAATTCAGTTCCAATTTTTTCTATTTCTGCCCGAGTAACAACCACTCCAGCTAACTGAAAAGTCCTTTGCAATGGGGGGAATCACCCTGGTAAGCCACTAAAGGAGAGGAAAAAATGTCCAACACTCAGCCGGCACTTGTGTTTTATATGGAGGGAAATGTGATTGACTGTTTCCCTAGCTGGTATTTGAACAATGCATACCGTGTTGCTATAGCCTATATATAATGAAAGTACCTCACTTCCTTTCCTAATGCAACATTAAGTTGCTGTCTTTGAATCCTTAGGAGTTCTTCAAACGATCATATTTTGGTTACCTCTGGCTGATATTATGAGAACCAGATAACTAGACCTGCATATGTCAAGAAGCATTATGTTGTGCCTTGAGATCAGAGTGTATCACTGAGGTTGTGACAAGAGTCTGGTTCCTATGATCTCAGCTCCATTTTCCATGAATATTTTCAGTTTGAGTAGAGATAAATGGAAGACTAGAGATCCTCTAGTTCTAGACAACCTTTAGCCTGCTGTAAAAGACTAATTTTTTTAATAATTGGAAGTGGAATGGTTACAGAGGATTCATTTCTTCTATCACTGAGAAATTCTCGAAGGATAGTGATGCGCGGTCCGAAACTCAGTGGATATTGGGCAATTTCCTTAAACTTTTCCAAAAAATTACCAGGCTTTTATCCCAACAGGGTTTGAACCTGTGACTTGCGCTTAACTCACACATCACAGTTGTGTTCCTACGACTAGACCAAAGCCCTGGAGGCGGTTCCAAATGATTCATTTTTAAATAGGATTGAAGCATGGTTGATTGATTGTTGATTTATTAGTCTTTTTAGTGGGGCTAGGAGATGAAACAGAAGGGTGGTGGCGAGAGTTATTTCGTTAGTCGAGGCCTTTTAAACAATGGAGTTTGGAGAAAGAAAGAGTTTGATCCAATGAAGGGTGGTGGCTTGGATTAGCGAGAGACAAGATAATAGAGGATTTGAAAATAAGTGCGTGATAGGTATCAGAGTTACGGTAAGTTGTACTGTGGGACTTGTGTATATAAAAGGGTCAGACTCTAAATTACTTCACATGAAAATACAGATGGAGAGTAACCAAACTAATAGAAGCTCAAGAGGCACTCAAGCTGGTCCGCGTAAGTTGTAGGGCTATATTGCTTGGACTCTCCAACTACTGCCGCACCCATGTCGGATCCTCCAAAAATGCACCTGACGGCATTTTTGAAGAGTCCGAGCAACATAGGTGTAGGGCTTCATGGCTTTGATCTTGACAAGGCTATATGTAAGTGAGCCACGCACAACTTTTCCGCAACTTGGCCTGGTTCACTGGCAGCGATACCCTTAAAAGGTTCTCAAGCATTAGTTGTCTAGAAAATGGAGGCATGACACAAGCATCAGTTCTGTATGCTGACATCAAATAACATTACTGCCTCAAACAAAAGGGAGTGTTAATAAATATACACTCAATGGTGCTGAGACATAAAATGTTGCATCGCCAGTTCCTCTTTGCCAGCTACTTGCAAGTACTAGATTATATCTTTTTGTTAGTCTCATCCTGATAAACTTCTCCTACTTTTCTTTTGGCGTTGCATCAATATGTTGTCCACTTTCCTTATTAAATATCACAAGAAATTTTAGGGGGCTCACATTTATTCTCATAACAATACACTTTACCTATTTTTCTATGATGCAAATATGATTTAAGCCAAACTTTCAACACTTCTCTTGATCATCATGCCAAGTCAAAGTTGACAAGCAAATTTGGATGGAGAAGTAAATGCATCAGGAATGAGCTGAAATGCCCAAAAATCCTTGGTTTATGCATGTAGCAAATTTTTTAATTGAAATGCTATCACATGGCGAACGTAATTTGTCTTGTACCATGGTCGTGATTGCTTCAGATTATTCTCTTCTCTTGATTAGCTAGGTTTCATAACTCTTGTTGCAAAAGTCATAGTCAACATTCCTTGGCTTCCATGCATTACATTAAGGTGTATATGAGGGTAACTGAAGTAAAATTGTGCCCTTAGAAGTTAGAGGTGCAGTTTCTAGTATTTGACTCTGAAGGGTGTAAGCTAAACTATCATTTACATTTGGCTTTTTTAATGAAATCTATCTTGTTACTGATCATTTACTGGAGTTCTTCTGAGTTTGTTTTATGTATTAAGTTGGTTTATATGACACGGAAATGCAGCAAGAGAGACCTGGTCTTCCAGAAGATATTTCTGCTGACATGGCATTTATCATACAATCATGTTGGGTGGAAGACCCTAATATGCGACCAAGCTTCAGCCAGATAATCCGGATGCTTACTGCGTATCTCTTCACACTTCCACCTCCCACACCATCCGTACCACCAACAGATTCTGTGGAGCAGACGGTTGCCAGCAATGGTACCATTGTTGAGTTTTCTGCGCGAGCAAGGGGAAAATTTGCTTTCCTTCGCCAACTTTTTGCTGCAAAGAAGGCTAAGAACTCACAGTAAGCTGGCAAAATTTTCAACACTTTACGCGGTAGGACATCTTCTCAAGCAGAGGGATGACAAGTGTTGAACAGAAACAATGTTAGTCGATTAACCAATAAACAAAAACAAAGGAAGGAAAACAAGTAGTTAATGTCATTGTAAAGGAAGTTTATTACCTGTACTTTCTTGTTCATATCCAATCCTCTCATTTCTATGGGAATCTCTGTAGCGTAGGCCGTATGGTAACAGTTTTCTTTTGCATTTATCACAGGATAGTGATGGCTGCTTCTCAGCAGATATTTCTAACAATATATGTTGCTCTTCAGAATGTTATTCATCTTAGGCTAATTTTTAAAGTATGTAACACTCCTATTTTGAATTGAGATATTGGTAGGCCCGCTGAATGATTGTTATTTTCATACTGTATAACTCTTTGTGGGATCTTTTTCCCACAAGCCACCAGAAGCAGAATCTCATAATTGTTCCAGAGCGATTAGAAAGCGATTCTTTATTGTGTTATTATTAGAAGATGACGAAGGATGAAACATCATGAGAACATAGTTTTTCTGCATCCGTTTTTGAAACAGTTATGTAGAATTTTAGCATGTGAAACATGTGCAGTTATGGATGGTGTATGACTGATCAAACTTAAAAGAGTGAAAATATTTGTCTTGTGAAACTTATCCACTTCAAAGCTACTATTATTTTTAACTTAAATGTGTAATACAGAGTACAGATTCCACCTGCTAAATCCTAATCATTTTGGTGGTGAACTTTTATCAGAGTTAGTTGAAGTTTGAATTGTTTTACTTGGTGGAGGAACTTTCAAAACATATATGTAGATGGTTCTAATAATAGTTGCTAGGTATGTCTCTCTATCTTTTCTCTTTTTCCCTTTTACTGACTCCATTTTTTTTAACTCTAACAATATGATTATAGATGGTCTCAAATTAATTAACAACAACAACAACAACTCAGTGTATTCCCAAAAGTGGAGTTTGGAGAGGGTAGGATGGATGCAGCCTTACTCCTACCTTGGACGGGCAGAGAGGTTGTTTCTGATAGACCCTCAGCTAAAGAAAAGATGAAAGAAGCACTGATAGCAAGTAATAACAGTACAAAATATTCAGAAAACTGAAACCAAGATAGCAAAATAAAGGGTGAAAGAAGTACTGATAGCAAGTAATAGCAATACAAGATATGTAGTAATAGCTATCTAAAGATAAAATGATACCATACTAACACCAGTACTACTGAACTAAGGGAGACAAAGGGAAACGCTCGACACTAACCTTCTACCCAAATTCTCAACCTCCACACCTTCCTATCAAGGGTCATATCCTCGAATAGTTCAAGTTGTGCCATGTCCCGCCTGATCACCTTTCCAAGGCTTCTTTGGCCTACCTCTACCCTTCCTCTTACCCCCAAGGCTAACCTCTCACACCTCCTGACTGAGATATCTGTGCTTCTCATTTTAATGTAACAACTTGGCCGGTCGTTTTGAGAGTTATAGCCCCGATTCCCCCATTTACTGCTTCCCCCGTACCTTTTTCTGCTTATGTGACTTGCCGGGAGGTTTCATTTTGGTTTTTGGAGTGTTTTGGGACACTTAGTCCCTAAACGGAAGCTTAAGTGTTAGGATTTTGACCGTAGTCGGAACTGTGTGAAGACGACTCCGGAATAGAGTTCCGTCAATTCCGTTAGCTCCGTTGGTGATTTTGGACTTAGGGGCGTTTCCGAATTGTGTTTTGGAGGTCTGTAGATGATTTAGGCTTGAATGGCGAAAGTCGAATTTTAGGAGATTTTGACCGGAAGTGGACTTTTTGATATCGGGGCCGGAATCCGATTCCGGAAGTTGTAGTAGGTCTGTAATGTTGGATATGACTTGTGTGCAAAATTTGAGGTCAATCGGATGTGGTTTGATAGGTTTCGGCGTCGGTTGTAGAAATTTGAAGTTTCAAGTTTTTTAAGTTTGAATTGGAGGGTGATTCATGATTTTAGCGTTGTTTGATGTGATTTTAGGGCTTGACTAAGTTCTTATGGTGCTTTAGGACTTGTTGGTATGTCTGGTTGAGGTCCCGGGGGCCTCGGGTGTATTTCGGATGCTCAACGGATCATTTTGACTTTGGAAAGATAGCAGATTTTTCTGGTATTTTTGTTGCAGAAGTTTGTCCTTCGTGTTCGCGAAGAGGAGCCCGCGTTCGCAAATGTGTGGTCAGTGGAAGCATCGCGAACGCGAGGAGTACAACGTGTTCACGTAGAGGAAAATGGAACAGCTGGGACCCCAAGACTTTGTTCTACGTGTTCGTGTAGGGGGGATCGCGTTCGCGAAGGGTCTGGCAAGTGAAGCTATGCGTTCGCGAGAGGACACTTTTGGATCAGTAAATAATTGTTCATCGCGTTTGCGAGAGTGATGCCGTGTTTGCGAAGAAAAAAGTACCTGGGCAGAATATAAAGTTTCAAAAACGAGGGTTTGGCCATTTTTATCAAAACTTGAGTTTGGGAGCTCGGATTTGGACGAGATTTTGAGGGATTTTCAGAGATATCAATTAGGTAATGATTCTATACTTGGTTTTGGTTATATCCCACTAATCTATCATTAATTTTATCATTTAATTTTGGATTTGGGGTGAAAAATTGAGAAAAAACGGAAGGAAGTTCTTCAACTAAGATTTTGGGTTTTGATTGGGATTTTGACACCGGATTTGGATAATTTTGGTACGAGTGAACTCGTGAGTGAATGGATGTTCATATTTGATGATTTTTACTCGATTCCGAGACATGGGCCCCGGGAGACTTTTTAGGGCGATTTTCCAATTTCTTGCTTTAACTTTGATTTCATTAGCTAGATTAGTTTCTTGTAGTTATATTTATGATATGTAATTGATTTTGGCTAGATTCGGGCCATTCTGAGTCGGATATTCGTGGAAAAGGAATTGTTATCGAGTGATTGAGCTTGATTCGGGATAAGTGGCTTGCCTAATATTGTGTGGGGGAAATCCCCTTAGGATTTGGTAATGTTTTGATAATGTAAGCGTTGTGTATGTGAGGTGACGAGTGCGTACACGGGCTATTTGTTGTAAAATCCATTTTTTATTGAGTATTAACCTGTTTCTTCTTATTTGAGTTCCATCAGCGTGTGTAATTATCCTATTTAGCTTAGAATAGCATTCCTACGTGTCTTAAATGCTTATCTGTACTCTGTGCAACATGCCTAGTGAATTTTCCTACTTTTCTCTTGACTTATACTCAGTTTAAACTGTAGAATCTTGCTGTAACTGTTATTTCATTGTTTGAGCCGCATATTTACTTTGGGACTACGGAACGATATTTCGGGAAATCCCCTGCACATTTACTTTGGGACTACGAAACGGTATTCTGGGAGATCTCCTGCACATTTACTTTGGGACTACGAGACGATATCCCGGGAGATCCCCCTGCATATTTACTTTGGGACTACGGAACGGTATTCCGGGAGATCCCCCTGCACATTTACGTTTGTGACTACGAGATGGTATCTCGGGAGATCCCCTGTTGCTATTTTGTGTACTGTACTGTATTCCCTTCTGTGATTTTCTTCCGGTTAAATTCCGGCCTTTACTTTACTGCGATATTTTGTTCCGTCTTATTATATATATATATATATATATATATATATATATATATATATATATATATATATATATATATATATATATTCCAATAGGGCCCTGACTTGACCTCGTTACTACTCGACCGAGGTTAGGCTTGGCACTTACTGGGTACCGTTGTGGTGTACTCATGCCTCTTCTGCACATATTTTTCGTGTGCAGATCCAGGTACCTCCTACCAGCCTCGAGCTTAGTTGCACGGTAGCTGCTGTTCAGGAGACTTCAAGGTACATCTGCCCGCGTCCGCAGACCTTGGAGTCCCCTTCTATCCCCTTATGCCGATTCTTCCCTTATCTCTTTAGACACCGATGTATAGAACAGTTAGAAATTCGTAGAAGCTTGTGACTTACGGTGTTCCGAGTCTTGGGAGAGTTGCATATATCTCGAGAGTTGATTATTGTATATACCGAGCGACATCTCAAGTGTTTTATTTATAATATTTGTTACTGTTAGTTGTTAATTTTCATGTATTTCATTTTGTTTCCGTAAAGTGTTAGGCTTACCTAGTCGTAGGGACTAGGTGACGTCACGACAATTCATGGAGGGAGAATTTGGGTCGTGGCATTTAACATGTCCGAACCATCTAAGCCTCGCCTTTCGTATCTTATCCTCCACGGGGGACACTTTCACCTTGTCCCTGATAACTTCGTTCCTAATTTTATCTAACCTAGTATGCTCACACATCCATCTCAACATCCTCATTTCAGCTACTTTCATCTTTTGGACGTGACAGTTCTTGACTGGACAACATTCTACCCCATATAACATAGTCGGCCTAACCACTACTTTGTATAACTTACCTTAAGTCTCAATGGCACATTCTTATCGAAGACATCGAAAGTGAGCCCCCACTTCATCCATCCTGCTCCAATATGATGTGTGACATCCTCATCAATCTTCCCATCACTCTAAATTACAGACCCCAGGTACTTGGAACTCTCTCTCTCTCTCTCTCTCTCTCTCTCTCTCCTGGGAATGACTTGAGTATCAAGCCTCACATCCACGTCCGCTTCCTAGGTAACGCCGCTGAACTTGCACTCCAAGTATTATATCTTGGTCCTGCTCAACTTGAAACGTATAGACTCAAGGGTAAGTCTCCAGACCTCCAGCCTCTAGTTGACACCACCCCGCGTCTCATCAATCAGAACTATTTCATCTGCAAGTAACATACACCATGGCACCTCCAGTCGAATGTGTCGCTTCAATGTGCCCCTTGCAAAGGAAAATAAAAACGGGCTAAGTGGTGATCCCTGATGCAGTAAATTGCGGTAAGCTGATGATCAACATAAAAATAATCATATAATTACATAGTTATAGGCCTGTTCAAAATCAAACCATAACCGTTAACCGAAACTAAAAATGACTTATTACTTATTGGTATCGGGGTAACAGTTGGTGAACGGATTGAAATTTTATAATTAACGGCTTAACGGTTTGGGAGCAGATTACTTAATTTTCTTATCGGATAAACCATTAACCCGTTAAAATTTTTTATATTTATACTTTTACCCCTATGTATATAAAGTAATTTTTGAAACCCTAAGGCCTAAAATCTAAATTTCTAATTTATCACATCTCAATAACAACCGATAAGCACCCCTCCTACTGTGACTAAGAACAAGAATTGGTATGGTTGACTACTAACAAAAATTAGGAAAAAAAAAAAAACTAACAAAAATAACATAACTGGTAGTAGATATGAACTAGTTCATATCTAATAAACACCCACAAATGGTTACCAGATTGGTTGAAATAATGCTTAGTTTCTTATTTAGCATTCCTGGAGGGTAACGAAATTCCAGTTACTAAGCTGATTAAGGTTGTTGAAGGATTTTTGTCAAGTAATTGGAGGAAAGAGCTTGGATGATGTAGCAGTTGATTATTTGATGGATCTTATGATTGAGCTAGTTGTAATTGCCTAAAAGAAATTAAAAGGGTAGGATAAAAAGAAGCTGTTTTTATAATCTAGCACATGACTTCTGTGGGGAAATGACAAATATTTTTTTAGTTCTCTATTTCTTTTTTATTGTCTATTTGCTTTAGCCGATAAACCGTCTGATAATCGCCCGCTAATCGTTAATACGATACCAATTCGTCCGGTGCCTTAGTGAATTACTACATTTATTAATCGATAATCGATAAGCCAAATCATTAAAAGTAAATAACCGCCCGATCCGTCCCACAAACACCCCTACATAATTGACCTTAACTCATTCTGCATTACATAGTTAACCTTAACTCATTCAGAATCCAGTCGTAGTAGGTTTAATAATTAGTTTTCTTCTTGGTCCATGCGAGAATTTAATATACGAGATTGCATGATAAACCCCTCTTAAATGGCTTATAAGCTATTCATTAGTACTTCTAATGAATGCCAAGTGGAAGCAAAGGTCCAAGGACTAACAATTAATAAATGTTACTCCCCGTCCCATTTTAACTGTCGTTTTAGTTCAAAAATATTCTCCCAAAAATAATTTTCACTTTAGGATTTTACAACTAAATTTATTAGCTATTTCCAACCATACGCTTAATATTAAATAAATAGTAGTTCTTTTTTAATATTACTCAATTCTCAAAAAGCATTTAAAAGGTGTAAGTTAGTAAATTATAACTTATATTTTTGTTTATAGATATGAAAAGAACTAAGGCGACCGTTAAAATAGGATGGAGGGACTAAACAAAATCCTAAAACTCCATCTCCAGCTTATTACTTTTGAGATTGTCTGATCAACTCTAATAACTGTTCATAAAACAAAAATAAATACAACTATCCACTTTCTTAGAACCGAAAATTCGAATTGGTTCATTTTGGTCAACTATAATATGTACTTTACTACTTTTCAAAGTAAAATAAAATCAAGTTCATGTTTCAAACCAGTTCCCCCTCCCCCTTTTTTTAAGAGAAAAATTTAGTGCTTTAATTACAAAGAGTTTAAGTTCTATATATTTATAAACTAGAAAAAATTTACTTGCTCATGTCATTTATTAGGTAATTATAGGTAAATCTCTATGATAATATTAATTTTTAACTTAATAAGAAAGATAATTAACCCGGTATAATAGATTAACCTACAATAATATTATTAAAAAAACGGAAAAGGCCTAAAAATGTCACTCAACTTTCAGAAATGGTCTATCCATGCCATCCGTTAAAAAAAATGCTCATTTCATGCCACTGCCGTTACACATTTGGCCCATCCATGCCATTATTGACTAACGGCTCAACTTTTATTTTTTTAAATATTTGTAACACCCACATTTCCACGTGACCTGTTGTTATTGGTCCGAATTAACCCATGCCCCACTTAATTTTAACCTTGGGTAGGTCCACCTACCCAAACCCGACCCGGTTAAAACATACCCAAATCAATAACCCAACCCAAACTCTTCGTACCAAATCCCCTTCTTTCCGGTCGTCTTCCCCACTTAGTTCAAGGTGCTGGCAAAGAAGTAATTCGGAGAAGAAAGAAAAGAAGTTTCTGCCGCCATTATCGTCCTTAAACCAATATGGAAAGCCAAATTTCTTCATGCGTGCGGTGAGAAAAGATGGAAGGTTAGAGTTGACAGAGGTGAAAATTGGTCGGCCCGAAACTCTCCTTGCTTCCGGCCAAGATGGACGGCTGAGATTACATCTCATTCGTGATGAAGAAGAAGAAACAGAAGAGGAAAACGAAGATTTCCCCCTGGACGATGAAGAAGAAGTGATTGAAACAATTCAAGAAAATGATGAAGAAATACTTGAAGAAGAAGAAGACAAGGTTGAAGAGTGGAAGTTTCCGGTGACAAGCGGTAGCAGTGGAGATGGTGTTTGGAGATGTTACGGTGGTCATCACCATCATCGTCATAACAACCACCGCCATGATTTACATCTTGGGGAAGACGATTGGAGAGAAGGGGATTTGGTATGAAGGGTTTGGGTTGGGTTAATGATTCGGGTAAGTTTTAATCGGGTGGGTTTGGGTAGGTGGACCTAATCAAGGTTAATATTACAAAAATAAAATAAAAATTGAGTCGTTAGTCAATCATGGCATGGATGTGCCAAATGTGTAACGGCAGTGGCATGAAATGAGCATTTTTTAACGGATGACATGGATAGATCATTTCTGAAAGTTAAGTGGCATTTTTAGGCCTTTTCCGTAAAAAAAATCCTTATACTTACAAGATATAACTTAAATTCAATTACAAAATATTGCTCCAATTAACTTTTCTTGAAAAATAAATCTAAAAGAGAATTGATACAATGGCTATGTAAAATTTGAAATCCTTATACTATTCAAATGGGACAATTATTTTTAATCTTTTTTTCTTTGATTTGTGGTGTCTGATACTTGCTTTGGGGCTCGATTAATTCATATTTTGTATGTACATGTTCCCACGCCGATGCCAAAACACAATTATTCTTATAATCCTATATAAATTATATCATAATTAGATTAGTTTTATGTTGACCGTTAATTAATTGCAATTTTCCTTCTTTATCTAAGTTTCAAAAAGAGAAAAGTGAAAATTGAATTTAGAGATAAAAGAATAATTAAAGATGGGTAAACCTCATTGATGAGTAAGACAAGGAAAAAAGACTTTTGCTTTTAATTTTTTTTTACTGATTTCCTCAAATATTATGATGACACACTCCATGTGAATATCATAAGTCAAAGTCCACTCACGTGTACACCCTCTTTCTATTTCTTAACCGTACGATCACATCAACATTTTGTACAAGAGATAAATTAACGGGTCAGATTTAAAGTAAATAAAATAGAGCATTCCCCAAGTAAAAAAGAAAGTCTGAAGAGTCCATGCCTATTTATTGGACATAAATGTTTTAGAATTAGATACTGGAAAACATAGACAACAAAGACACAAAGTAAAGAAAATAGGGAGTTGTTAGATATATATATATACATGTAAACATATACAGACACACACTATATATTTATGTTTTATATACATATATAGACATAGACGTATTAGAGCATCAGAAGTCTAAATCTTTATGTAAGATTCAAGATCAAGATAGGGGGCATGCAGTAAAGCTGGACCTTTTCACTATTTTTGGGTAAAAATCTTTTCTTGGTAATTTCTTTTTAGTCAATCTAAGAAGAAGCTCTATATACTTGACTTGACTCATTCTCGAGAGTTTTTCTTTTTTGAGATATGGGTTGTAAAGATTACAGCTTTGTGGTAAAGGGGGTGGCTGTTTAATCTTGAAAAGGTTGAAACTTTATCTATGTTGTGTGCTAATTTCAACACAATTGAGATTTTTCTGCCAGAAAGGTTTTTGGGTTGTGGATTGATTGTTTGAAGAATTTGTTGAATTCGGTTTTTTGAGTTATTCTTGGATTTTGAGTTTCTCAGTTTTTTAGTTGTTGTTACTTTGATATTTGGAGTTACCCTTGGGGTTTGGGGAGTTTGGATTTGAAGGAAGAGGGGAGGGGGGATGTGATGGAGGACAAAGCAGCAGCTTTTCATACTGCTATAAATGCAGTGCAGGCACTTGGTAGGGGCTTTGATGTGAACTATGATACCAGGTTGCTCTATTGTAAGGGAGTGGCTGGTTCTAGGGTTGTAGAGATTAATGAACAACATACCAGGGATCTTTGGTTATATGATGATGTCGTTCTCCCAAATGTCTCAAAGGATATTAAGAACTTTCAAGAGCCTGGCGGTCGCGATGGCACTACTGTTTGCTCTTATAATGAGGTATGTACAATGTTGTTAAGTTTCCTCTATGGCACTAGTTTTACTCTTTTGTCAATTGTGTGAAGCACTCTAGCTACCTCTAGATTTCGAATTGAAATTTGAAATGAGCCAAATAATTAATTTGCTTAAAAACAAGTGCTCAAGATTGTAAACTCGTGTTTGAAGTTGGAAATGTTGAACTATGATGGACTGCATCCATTTAATTGTTCCGAAAAAGTAGCCTCGTTATTGCATGCTGTGATCAGGTTGATGCGACATTGAATGATTGTCTGGTTGAAATTGATTTCTGTTGTATATAGATTATAACTTCTATCCTTTTGCTTTCTAGAGGAAGGAAATTTATCTCATCTGGAAACCTGTTATCAGTTAATGGTTGTATGCATGTTTTGCATGTGCTACTATCTTTATTGTGTGTCGTAAGCATTTCAGAGGAAAGAAGCCACATGTTTAGGTCAATTGCCAGTTAAGGGTGTTTATTAGTAATTTCAGTATGCATGTTCTGCATGTAGTTCTGTCTTTATTGTATGTAATAGACATCTTAGGAGAAAGCAGTCACTTGTCTAGGCCCCGTGTTTGAGATGAACCAAGGAAGATATGTTCTTAATCAGACTCTTTTGTGTGGTGCCGTAAAAAAGGAGATCAAAGCCTATGTGTTTCACTAGAATCTTTAACACACGAGACTCAAAATCCCGTGCTAATAGAGTGGAGATTATGGTGAACTGCTTTATGAGGACGTGTGGATGTTATCTCTTCACATGGTGGTTAAACCAGCAATAATAAAACAAAGGTTTACATAGTATATCAGTTGGGGTATGCACATTGTGTAGGTTAGAAGGTCAGTTATTGGGCACCGG
>NW_017673054.1:26825-69008 GCF_001879085.1 Nicotiana attenuata | reverse complement strand
GGGGGGGGGGGGGGGGGGGTACAACAGGACAGTAAACTTGTGAGATGCTTGTGATGAATGAAATATCAAGTCTGGCTGTTTCACTGGGTTGCAGTCTGCAGATGTGTTCATTATAGTCTAAACTACACATGACCGTCTTTGGTCTAAAGTCAACTTTTTGTACATAGGGCGACTAACAATGTGGCGATGAACCAAGTGTGGCTGTTTCACTTGCGTTTGCAGATGTGTTGACTATAGTTTAAACTAGACATGACCATCTTTGGTCTAAATCAACTTTTTGTACTATAAGGCGACTAACAACGTGGCGATTTACAAAATGGAGTTAAAGGTTGATTGTCTACAAGATTCAAAATTATACAGGGGACTATCTCATATTTAGTACATGCACTTAAGGGTGAGCATAGAGTTGGTACTAAATTTTTGCCACAAGAATACGCCTGGCCTATATCTACTGATTAAGATGTGCCTTTCCCTAAATATCTTGGTCACTAGCAGTAAATGTTCAAAATGTAATTTTATCTTTTAAATCATAAACAACAATCTAATGAAGTACAATGTGTGAAAATTATGTTACGTGAAAACCAATCAATGATTTGTATATCTTGGATGCTTCTTTTTTTTTTTTTTTTGGTTTTGTGAATCATAATTTTATAAGCCTCATTTCTGTATTCCATTTACTTTATGTGGTACCTTCAAACTTTCTGATTGAAACTTAGTTAAGTCATAAGTGTGAAGGCTTCCATATGTTGTTGCTAAACTTTTCCTCCCTAATGTGTTTTATTGTTGTTGATTGCAGATGGTGGAGTATTTTAATAAAAGGGCTAATCTTTCAGACCATGCTCCTCTCGGTAGCTTCAGTGTAGCATTCAGTTACACTGGTTCAAAGCATGTAGATGCTGCCACTACAAAGACACTTTGTATGGATGGATTTTTCATACCGCTTTCTAAGCTTCAACTCATGACCTCCCCACTGGTCTTACAGGAAAATGTTAAAAGAGCTGTCCCTACGTCATGGGATCCACCAGCATTGGCAAGGTAGGAATTATCTTAATTATTTTTTGTGCAAGTGAATTTTGTCTATTGTTGAGATGTAAGATACCTTTTTCTAGAGCTTCTATCATAATCTAATGCAGGTGTTACTCCTGTGTCTTACAGCTTCATTGAAAATTTTGGGACGCATGTAATCACATCTGTAACTATCGGTGGAAAAGATGTAATTTATGTTAAACAGCACATATCATCACCTCTGTCCACTGCGGAAGTAAAAAACTACATTCAAGATGTTGGAAATCAGAGGTTCTCCAGCGCAGAAAGCCTTACAAGTTCAGGTTTATTGAGATACAAGGATAAGGCTAGTTCCAATTTATTTCTTTGTTTTCAATCTCTAAAATCCTTTCTTTTGTTGCTGTTTTATTTATAGTCCGTCTCATCTTTTGAGATATACTGTAATGCTTGTCTTTTGACTTTTCCTTTTATTCAATTTAACAGGCTAATGATCCATCGCTCTTCAATAATCAGGGGGTATATCCCCAACCCAGTAGTGCGCCATATATTCCCGGAAATGGAAAAGAGGTTTGTGACCTTCCTGTGTTTTCCTTCTTTTTTGTTGGTTTCTTTTATAACTTTCTAAATCTCGAAAGCTTCACTGGGATTACCTTAGGATGACACACAGAGGCAAAATTCATGGTGTGTGATCTGTTCCAATACAAGATGGTGCATGTTATCCTCTTACTAATTGTTTTGCCTTATAATGGTTCTTTTAATGTTCATAGTGCTGCAAAGGCTATTCGATACTCCCACCAACCCAACTGTGTTACACACTTCAAATTTTGAGACCTTTCAAAGTGTTTGACATAGGTCAACACATGATACTATTTATATAATTTCCACAAGTTTTAAAAACTGAAAGCCTTTTTAATGAATTGACCAACTTCTCATCAGAAAATTCATATCAAATGGGATAGAGGTAGTATTACGGAAATGTACACTGCACCCTTTGAATTTTATCATTGTTCTTTTAAAAATGAAGCATGAAATTTGGTTAAAAAGTTATTTCTTCTTTGACATGTCAAAATCTGATATACTGCCATACTCTATGTAGTCTCCAGGAAGCTATTGAATGAACTGCTTTCCCAATTTTTTGCCCCTAGAATTGACTTGACAAGAATTTTCCTTCAAACTAGTTAATAATCTCACACGATTCATACTCTGCTCCAGCTAGACCTTTGAAGCAAGAGATGGAGAATGGGGGAGTTCTCTGTGTGTGTGTCTCTGACCGTCAATTTTGGATCGTATTGGTGTCAATTTTGTTAGGACTTTGCCCTGAATTTCTAATTTATTAGGACTCTCTTTCTTGAAGGAATGGAAAAAGACTCCTAAAAGGATTAAATCTCCTTAATATGTCTTATCCTTTTCTTGGAAGACAAGTTTTGCACATCTATAAATTAAGGATCTCTGCTTCTCACAAGTGCACAAAAATATCCACAATGTAGTCATTAAAGATTTTTTTTAAGGGGAGATTTTTCTCTCGATAGTTTTTCTTCTTTTATATTAGTTTTATCATATGTAGATCAATTGACCAAACCATTATAAACTATTATGCTTAGTTTAGTATATTTTTCTTTTGTGTCTGATTTACGTTCACCAAGCTTTGTAATGTTTGTTTCCGCATCACCATGTTTTTCGATTCCAACAAATTTGCTTTGGAGGTCGATGCTATTACTAGCATGTCTTATTTTTTTTTGATTTGCACCGGGTGTCCGAGTCTCTAAGAGCCCCGACTAATCCCGGGGGTGCACAGGCCCTCGGTAAGGAGTTTCCCGCAAGTGCACCACGGTTAATTCAGGTTTTACCCAGTCCGATGGCCCTCAGAAATTGTTTGCACCCAGTGAGTTTCGAACTTGAGACCTTGAAAGGGAGCAAACCCCAAGGCTCAAGTCTATTGCCACCAGGCCAACCCCTGAGGGTTTTACTAGCTTTATTGATCTGTTGATGTTTATTTTTTTATTTTTTTGTTTTGGACGACAACAGGCTGAATATCTTAAGTTTAAACTTTGCTAAGTTTTCTGAATATTGAAATGTGCTTGAGGTTTTGAATGTATCTCATGCAGGATGTTACAGTCATTTTCAGAAGAAGGGGAGGGGATGATCTGGAACAAAGCCATACTCAATGGGAAAAGACTGTTAGATCTTCGCCAGATGTCATTGAGATGTCGTTTTACCCAATCACTCTTCTCCTTGAAGGGGTCAAAGGGAAGGATCATTTGGCACGGGCCATAAGTCTTTATCTTGAATGTAAGATACTATATCAATTTAAGACATAAATATATAAGTAATGAGGAGCTTTATTTGTTGGTGATAAGTGATACTAGTGCATAAATTTTTGCAGATAAACCTCAAATTGAGGAGCTTAGATATTTCCTGGAGTTTCAGGTCCCAAGAGTATGGGCCCCTGTACATGACAGACTTCCTAACCAACAACGAAAGGAACCTGTATGTCCGTCTCTTCAGTTCAGCATGATGGGGCAAAAGCTCTATGTTAGCCAAGAACAAGTATGCTACTGTCTTACTGTTATCTTTTTTTTTTTAAAAAAAAACAAGTATGCTACTGTCTTTGTTTCATAATTTAAGAAGGTTATCTGGTCATTAATGGCCTGACCTCTGCTCTTGGTCTTTATCCACTACAGGTGTCAGTGGGACGTAAACCCGTGACTGGCATGCGGCTATATCTTGAAGGGTCCAAGGGGAATCGACTAGTCATCCATCTTCAACATCTCGCTTCTCTTCCTAGGATCCTACAACCATACTGGGAGAGTCATGTCGCAATTGGTGCTCCAAACTGGCAAGGTCCAGAAGAACAAGATAGTAGATGGTTTGAGCCAGTGAAATGGAAGAACTTCTCACATGTGAGTACTGCACCAATTGAGAGTCCTGAAACTTTCATAGGCGATCTATCTGGTGTGTACATAGTTACGGGAGCTCAGCTTGGGGTCTGGAATTTTGGGTCGAGAAACGTTTTGTATATGAGGCTGTTGTATTCAAGGTTACCGGGCTGCACCATTAGGAGATCATTGTGGGACCATACACCAAATGATAAGTTAAGGAAACAGGCCGATAGTGGGAATAACGATGAAAGTTCAATTACAGGGGAGAATCTTACAGGCAATAAGTTGGCAAAGTTTGTTGACATGACAGAAATGAGCAAGGGACCTCAAGATCCTCCAGGTCATTGGATTGTCACAGGCGGAAAGCTCGGTGTTGAGAAAGGGAAAATTGTTTTGAGATTAAAGTATTCTTTGCTTAATTATTAGTTAATAGAGTTTTGAAACATGCAGCATTCGGTTCTAGAAAGGGAGAGATGGTGGTGTTTTTGGTGTATATTGGTGTTTTGGTTGTTTCTTGTGTACTATCTTTGTTTGATGGTAAAGTTCCCTTTGGAAAAGAATGCATGCTTGGTTGTTCTGGATGTGTAGATTTCTCAAATCTTGCTGCACAATTTTCTTCTCTTGGTTTGAGATTATTCTCTCTGTAGAAAATGTCACTAATATTTCACTAGTATTTCAAATATTGAAAGTTCAATATTTGCAAATGCAGAGGGTCAAACTTCAACTTGCAAATAACAATTTCAGTATTTGCAAGTGAAGTCATCGCCAAACATCCCCTATGTTTAATGACTTTTCTGGTCACTAGTTGGTATCACCAAAGCTTTTTCCCTTGTTCGGAAAAAGACATTACTTGAACTTTTCCTTTTCAATTTCTGAAGCCGCGTTTGATTACTAAGGAAGAGATTGTTTAATATTTGATTGGTGTTGGAAAAGTGCTATTAGGTCGGGTCTAACCATAAGGGGTACTAATTAGCTGGTTAATTTATTACGAGTGTGATTCTACTTATATATGATAAAAATACAATATTACGAATGTGAGAAAATGTACGCTTTTTTCATTAGGCGATGACGGTGGGTTTATGAATAGAATTCTTTGTTATTCTAGAAGATATTTAGGCTGTTTTCGCTTTGTGATCTATAATACAAGTCGTAGTTGCAATAAATCTGATTCTACAAAGAGAAACTTGTAAAGTCTCCTAAATTGGTATTTACTTCGAGGCACTACAGATTGTTTCTAAAATTATTTCCTATTTACTGATGCCAGAACTAAAGTAATAATAATATATTCACATCAATTAAAATATAGTATAACATAAACATGTTTCTACATTCATTTGTGGTAATTCTTGCCAGGTGCTGTCTTTAGACCTAGCATTATATATTTGCGACACTAATCAACAGGGCATAGACACTTCCGACCTTTCCACTTGCTTTTGACGAAAATAACTTCGTACGTACATATATTGTTTGAAAAATAAAGACTTCCTTAAAAGCACTGGCTGAGTATCAAAACATGTAACTTGTTTTAGAATTGACCTCCTTCAAAAGTTTGACCAAATTGCCAATTGGCTGGAGCGACGTTGTAGCTAGTAATTGTCTTGCCATCACTTGCTGTTACTTTGAAAGAAAGGGTTTGGCCATTAAGGTAAGAGTCACTCTGCCAATTTTGACCCCAATTTCTTGACATGTCTTGCCATCCTGTTCTTGATCCTTTTATGGCCACTGATCGGATGTCTCCAGCACCTCCAACGTTGGTTATCAATACAAGATTAAAGTAGGAATGGCCATTAATGGTGAACCTCATTCCTCCTTTCTTCATGCAAGGCACCCTGTCATATACCATAAAAACAATCTCCTTTAGACATGCAGTACCGGATTCATCTGAACCCAATATTTTTGAAGTATAAATTTAAAGGTAAAATTTTACTATAATTGCAACAAATAGTATATATCAACCCATAATTTTAAAATTACAATAAATTTAATATTAAAAATCTTAAAAATTGAACTCATAAAATTTAAAACCCAAATCTAGAGCATATCATAGTCTTTATGTGAGTTTCACAAAGTGTTACAAGTTAAAGATGAAAGAGGAGGAAGGTAGTATGTATGAAGTTCGGTATAATCATAGTCAAATTATGAAGGTTATGTTTTAGGGGGTAAACTTCATGTATAGTCACAAAAGCTCTAACCACTATAACAGTAAAGTCAAAAAAAAAAAAAAATATCATATTAAATTAAATGAATGATGTGTGAATTACTCAAAAGACACAAAAGATTGGAATATCAAATTTTCGTTGCTGAGATATAACACGTAATTGCCATGTCTGCGCAGCAATGGAGCCACCTTTACCAGCGAGTTTCAACTGAATCCCTTTCTTTGGAAAATTGTAATGTATATATATAGCTAGGAGAAAATTCTTTTAAGTGTATACATTAATTAATTAAAGAAATCACCACGTAAATTTCATACTTAAATGCTGTGCGCGCAGTCAAACACCATTACATAGATTAGGACAGAAAGAGTACCTTCTATAAAGGACAGGGACAATGCCAGCTCTATATAGAGCAATTTTCAAGAAAGCAGGTTCAGCCAAATCAAAGTGTTGAAGAGGGGGATTGCACCAGCCACCATTATTATTAGCCAGTGCATAATTTGGCGGGCAGAAATTGGTGGCTGTGACAGTGATAATACCAGCTAGACACCATCGATGCTCTGCATTTGCATTGCACTTGAGTTCATAGCAAGAACCACAACTCAACCCACTGTTAAAGAGTGCAGTACTCAAGGCTGCAGTGTTTGTACCATAACCTTGGCTATACAAGTTGCCATATCCACATGCTCCACCTGAAAAAATTATGTTCCAAACAAAATTAAATCTTGAGTACATGACGTAAAAGTAACACCATAATGGGTCATATGGCTCGAACTATATATACATATATTGTATATATAAAAGAAGGGGCATCCATGGTGCACTATGCTTCCGCTATGCACGGGGTTTAAAGATTTCTATAAGAGACTATTTATGCGGCTTGAATCCGTGACCTCCTAGTCACACATCGATAACTTTTACTGTTGCTCCAAGAGTCCCCTTCAAACTATGTAAACATATATGGAGAAAGAATTCGAAATGTACACTTATAATAAGATCATATACTCCATTAGAAGGCAACGACCTAATGACTCTAGATTTTGAATTCGGCTTCTCTGCTCTTACGCCAAGATTAATTTTAAGCTATAAAAATCGTGTAAATACATACCCATTGTACCGGAAGCATCAGCACCACCATAGAATGTTGCATGGGCGTTGTTCCAACCACTATACCCTCCATTGTGAGAGTATCCACAAGAGTGTTGCAAACATATTGCAAGAAAAAGGAGGAAAAGAAATGGCAAATGATGATATTGCTTTTGGTCATTAATAGCCATTTTGTTACTTATTGATTATATTGAGTACTATTTTATGGTTGGGAGTTGAGACTTGGCTGAGGATGTGAGGCTATGCATGGCTATTTATAGAGATATAGAGTATGAGATTTTAAGTATACAATATGGTCCCTACTCTACAGGACCCCTCCCCCTTTTGTGTTGGCCCCCATCAAAAAGTTTTATAAGAAAATATTTTTAGGTTATTATGATTTTAATTGTATGAAGGATACATAAAAGTGAACGGTTATCACGTTTGAACCGGCCAAGAACCTAACCAAGTGATTGAATTTAATTCACAAAATGCATAGCATACATTTATGTTTCTTTTAATTTTTGAAGAATTAACCTAAATAGCTGTCAACCAACCACAAACTAAAATCGACCGACGAATATATATATATAATCGTATATAATTAGTGTATAATGTAAATAGTGAATCCAATCGGCTATTTGTGCATAAATTTCATTTTTTCATCATTTAATAGAGACACCCTATCACCTCTTTTTCTTCATGACAATGTTTTCATTATAATTAATTTGCCTCATTGCTCAACAGGTTTTAAAGTTATACCAACTCTGTCTTCCACAAGATAAGCCAAGAGGACCCGCACGTGCTACGACTTGCAATATTGTCCTTATTGTTCTTTGATGACAAACAAGAATGTCAATAAAGAAAATATAAACTCATGAAGTTAAAAATAAAATTCTTAAGTTTTTCTTTTTCTTTTAAATCTTTTCACTATTACAGCCTTTATATTATCGTCAAGTTGCTACAAAAATTTGTACGTTTGGACCATCATGAGGAATATAATTACCCTTCGTTTAAGTTAGCTACACTAGTGTTTTTAACCTTAGAGTTCACGTAGTTTATGTACATCAATAATATAAAAAAAATTATATTATGAAATTTTTTACCTGTTGTAATAACATGTAACTCGCCAGATTATAAATTCTATTTTTATGAAAAGTTACTTTTAGATATCTCTAATTGACTGCATGATGGTATAAAAAATTCTATATACTATCTTCGTATATAAGTTAAACTCCTAAACTTATTTGCTTGAGTAAGTTATTGTACGCTATCATAGTATAAGAGAAAGAATGTCCTCATATCAAAGGATTTACCAAGAGGTAAGAGATTGCTACTATATATAGCAAGAAAGGGAATCTTCTATATAGTTTGGCAATAGTTATACAACAATAATATATATATATGAAGAGGTAAATTACTCTATTGCTGATCTTCTATGTGTATTTAGTTTTCTTTTTTACTGATAAAGGTTCAACCTCCCACAAGATGGTGTTACTAGTGAAAAAAATAATCTTAATATTAGTTTGTAACATCTTTAATTTTCAAGATGCGGTATATTTCTATCAGAATACAAAAAGCGTAGAAAAAATTTAAAATGTATAGAAGTCAAACACAGATTCCCTCTAAAGATAGGTGAGATGCTTAAAACAAATCACAGAAAAGGAGGCAAAAAAGTGGCTATTTCTTGGACGGCCGATTTGTCACATGTTGGAGGAGATCTGATTAGGTGGCAGGTAGTTAGCCAACCATATCTGGAAGTCTTGATGACATGTCACTGCTGACCTGTCTTTTACCCGGGGTTCATGTCTTTTTTTAGTGTCATCGCTCTATAGTCAAAGTCAACAGTCGAGAACTCAGCTAACTTTTAGGAGCTTATGTTGCCAGCCAAACGGTACAGCGACACAAATATAATTAAGCATGAGTTTCAAATTAGTTGAGGTTAATTTTATATATACTATTCTTATGATATGAGCTTTGTGCGTGTATATTATCAAATAAGAAAGAATTTTAAAAAATTATATGAATAAAATATTAAAATATTATATTTGAGTTATAAAATAAAAGTTAATATTCCCTAAAATGATGGATCTCTTATAAAAGTTCTCAATCATCGGTCAATATATTCAACTAAAAATTTATTTCAGCTTTATAATTCAATCACTTTGAATTTATAAATTATCATGCTTCTTTTTCAATTTCAGCATCACATATAATCCTTGAAAACTTAAATATCTTTCTTTTTTTTTTGAAAAGTTATTCACAAGTTCATTTAGAAGACTCAAACAGGATTATCAAATCGATAGAAAATAATAGCAGTGTTGAGTTAACAGATCCGACCCGGTGTAGATTACAGGTCCTCATTACGGCTATCAATGCCCCCCCCCCCAAATCAACTCCGGTCATCCCCAAATGGATATATAACCCTCCAAAAGCCCACAATGACCTAATCAAAACACATACTACCATCTGATTAACTTTGGCCACATCTTCACAGTCCGCAACCACGAAACAATCTGCTTATGAGAACTCCCAATCTCTAAATCCCTAGAATACCAGAATCACTATATCCTATCCTAGCTCGACCGCTCAAGAGACTGACTTACCCTTCATACACAATCATCTCACGAGAAATACTTCTTTAATTCTTCCGTGCCACATAACAAAATCTAAATATCAGTAGTCGATCAACCAGACGTTACTATAATACCCATCAAGCATCCACAAGTCAAAATACAATGTGCCCTTTTAAAATACATACTTTTATCAGGTGATACCAAAATAGTGCCAGCATTCTTCTTAACGTCAGAAACCGTTCACGCTGTCTAGAACTCATGATCTTCCCTTCGAAACTGAAACGCAAGCTACATGCAAATCTCCATCCCACTCGTTGCACCGCCTCTACCACCCCATCATATAAAGACACGAAGATACCATTCTTAACTCTAAATCACAATTAGGATAAACATCATGCCAACCAAAACCTTCCACTTGATCCCATCTTGGAGATAATCACAACATGCAACATACTCCTCATGTTTGTAGAAGACACCTATTCAAGCCGGTAGAAATTGTCGAGAACTCTTCGAAACCAGTTAGCACAAGACCAAGCCATCAGAATAGAAGCCCTCTAACTCAACCAAGTCACGCATGTCGCCAAACCCAAGAGTATTGCCACAAAACATCAGTAAAGCCTCACCGTATCACAAGAACAAAACGAACCAATCATACCATCATCATACTGATCAAACCTACTACCAAGCCATCCTAACTCTTCAAGTTCCTTCCGAATTGCCTTCGAGTTAATACTTCTCCTTGCCAGTACACTACGACCCTTAACTAGAGCTCACCACAAGACATCCAACCATCTGAACATATCATGCAGTCACATCATACTCATTATATAGCCATCCAACCACTCACCTAGCCATAAGTCCCACTCTTAGGGACATTATCAGACGTATAAGTCCAAAAGCCATGCTTACATAGTTGAAACTACCGAGCGCAAGCTGCGGTCCACGCCTGGACTCAAGTCCTCCAGACTGTCCCATCACCAAAACATAGAAAATACGTTTTGCACATCATCTATGGAATCACAAGCCGTTGATGCACAGTTACTACCGAGCGTTCACATAACATACGAGTGAGTGGAAGGAATTCAAAGAGATAAGCTTCAAGCTGAATCAATGCGACATGATAAGGAATAAAAGATGGAAAGTTTATCCCAAATGCACTGTAGCCTCTCGAAGATAGGTATGGACGTCATCAGACCGATCTGCAAGACTCTACTAGACACTTGCTCATGACTCGTAGAACCTATGAACCTAGAGCTCTGATACAAGCTTATCACGACCCAAAATCTGGCTAGTCGTGATGGCACCTAACCTGTTCTGCTAGGTAAGTCAAATAATGCTCAACACAACTCAAATAAGAAATATATGAGTCAATGAATAAAATAACTGAATTCTATACAAAATCCCAAGGATTGGTAATACAAATCATGAGCTTCTAACACATAGAATTTACAAAGCTGGTAAGAAATAAATACACCATTTGTTTGAAATATACATAAACAGATTTGCAAAATCTAAATCTACCAAGGACAAGTGGCAGCTAGAACCGGAATACAGGTACATCTTCATTTCCAGCTCCCGCCATACACAACAACATCAGCTCCGAGATCTGCACGCAAGGTGCAGAAGTATAGTATGAGTACAACCGACCCCATGTACTCAATAGGTAACAAACCTAACCTCAGGTTAAAAGCAGTGACGAGCTCGAAGAAAGGTCAGAGTCCAACACCAATAGCCAATAACAACTCGTAATAACATAACGAGAGCAGTAAAGGTAAATAACTCAAGAGATATATGCTCAGATTCTTCATAGGTACGGGAAAATATGCATGTTTTTCAAGTAAAACAGTAAATTCCAAATCACATCACTGAAAATCAACGACATGAGTTTATTAAAAGAGTTGTATTCCCAATTCACATCACTAGATAAGAATTTTCGTTTACTAATTAGCACGAGGAAAGTACATCTCTATGCCAACATGTCAATACACATGTCAAGTCATCAATTATCATATAGCGTCTAGCAAGAGGAATATACATCTCTTTTGTCAATACACATGAGGAATATACTGATGGAAGCATGCGAACATTGAAATGTCATAAACACGTGCATACTAAACTGATTGAATATAGGATTACTAAACTACGGAGATATTGAACTGAATAGGTACTAAACTGAATGGCTGTTAAACTGACTGAATACTGAAAGACATGGAGATTATAATATAAGATCTGAATGAGAAGGTTAGTTACCTTTAATATTTCTCCAAAACACCTGCCAGCTAAAAGAGCACAACGCAAGCCTCAATGGGCATCATAATACGCATAACATGAAACATATACATGAATACTGGTCTGTCATGGATACGTGAGGGCGGAACTAACAAAGATATATGAATACCAAACTGGCACGAATGTTTGAGTATTGAACTGACATGAATGTATGAGCACTAAGCTGACATTAATATCTGAGCATTAAGCTGGCATAAATATTTGAGTATTGGATTGACATGAGTATCTGAGTACTGAATTGACATGGAGGTTGTATGATGAGATCCAAAATGTTGGAACTTGAAGGTTATATTATGACACATGAAATACAAGGTGTACATCCGCCAATTCTGGTGGCAACATTACCTCATAAGCTACTTGCCCGATCTTTGTAGGATCTGGTGGCAACTGAGCTTTCTTTTCTTCACAAATCCTATAACATTCATGGGCAAAACTTTCAGAAACACCCAATCATCAACTTGAAACTCTAGGTCTCTATGTTGCACGTGCGAATAGGACCTTTGGCGACTTTGAGCCGTCTTCAAATGCTCTTGAATGAATTTACTTTGTCCATAGCCTGATTGACCAAATCTGGTCCCAACAACTTTTTTTCGCCAACTACGAACCAACCAATTGGCGATTTACACCTTCGCCCATACAAATCATGCTTTCAAAATGAGTGCGATAACCCTATTACAAGGTCCATATTTACCATCTCCACTAAAGGATATGTGTATTTTATGGTAAAACACTGGGCTTTCTGCTGCTCGACTTTTACTTGCTGACAATTCAGACACTTGTTCACAAAGTCTGCGACGTTCTTTTCTTGACGTTCCACCAATAAATCCCCTTGAGATCATGATACATCTTTGATGAACATGGGTGGATAGAATGCCTAGAATTACGGGCTTCTAACATGATCCTCCCTCTCTAAGTCCATCTATGTTTGGAACACACTATACCTCAAAGTACCATCATCTCCCCCTTGTTCAGAAGACAACATCTTATGCTTGTGAATCCCCTCTTTTAATTGCAATAAATAGGGATCACCAAACTGTTTCTCCTTCACTTCGACTACTAAGGAGGAACAAGTCCTGTTCTAGACAACAACTCCACCACCTTAAAAGTCCAAAAGTTGAACTCCTAGATTGATTAAGCAGTGAACTTCTTTCACCATAGTTATCTTGTCTGCCTCATTCATGACCTATATTTCCCATACTGGATTATCTTTTTAAGCTACTTCTTAAAAACACTTATAGTATTGTTGTGAGCTAAGTCTTTGACCAGTACCCCAAAGATTAAGGTCTCGTGAAATGGCAATACCCTTGTGAAACATAACTGGGCATGATTTTATAGTTTTTCTATCCCATGCTAACTATGGGGGTTTCAAATCTCCAACTAGACTTACTCACGATTTTCTAATCTCTCCCTTAGACCAAAGGTTAAAGTTTTTTACTTGCGAATCCTTCTCTTTTGTTGGGATCTGAACAACTTTCCTTATCTTCTGCAATTCTTTGCACTTTACATCAATGATGACTCATTATCCAACCTAATCCTGAGTAATCTTTCTTACTAGGAAAAACCAAATTACTTACATAAACGGTAAGCTAATGTATTCACAATTATTATACACAATCATAATAATTTAACTCTGCTCACACTAACAATCTTGGGGAAACCCCTTTTCGATAATTCTTAAAGGCTATTCTTCTGTAGTTTGCTCTCTTACTATTAGCTGATTTTTTTTTCTTCCACTGTCACTATACTTCATATTTAACTTAAACACTTTGGGTTCTAACACGTGTTCGGCATTTTAAACTATTACTCACTCACTAGTGTTAGCCTGTCTAACTGAATCAAATCATACCTCTACTAGCTCTGCTAAAATTGCTAAATCATTGTATCTACTCAAGCTACTATTCTTTTACTAACCACCTGCTAGCATCATGTTTTACTATCCTTTTACTAACCACCTGCTAGCATCATGTTTTCTTGTTCTACTTTGAATAACTAAAGTGAAGCATAAGGTTATGCCTAACTTCCCTCACCATCTGACCCTATTTTACGGTCACATACTATCCTTTTTTTAAACTATGTACATGGATCATACTTAGGGAAATTTCATCTTTCTTAAACGAAATTGGAATATCTAACGCCAAACTTTCTATACACTTCATAATCATATCAGACTATAAACATTCAGGGTAAACACTTAGTCACATAACCTAAGGCGAACCGTCATATCTTTTATCTCACAATAATAGATGCTTTTTATAGTAACTTATTAACGTGGTACTTTCTAATTCTAATATGAATAAATCTAAACAACTTAAAATCATTTCCTGAAATTCAATATCGGCTGCTCTTGGTTCTAAATATCTTTTTAGTCATATGCATGAGTCGTGCAAAAACACATCTTTGGTAAGACAAACATTTATGACTCCTAGGTATTTCTCCTTTAGGATCATTTCTGTCCAAAACTATAGAGATCAATTCTATGCCCACTACAGTTAAATTCTTAACCTGTTACACTGTGGGGTCTGACTGTCACGACCTAAACTGATGGGCCGCGACGGGTGCCCGAGTCCTACCTGTCGGATACCCTTAAGCATGCGACTAAGATATAAACATGAATAATTTCTCCTGAATAACGAGAATAACATGCATGAGGAAAACCTGTCCAAAGGCCATATATACATATACACGCGGAAATATAGTGGGGCGAGCCGACAAGGCTACTATAGACAACTATATACCCAAAACTGGAAGCCGACAAGGCCACATACTATCCAACTATATATAACTGTCTACAAACCTCTAATAGAAATACAATTGTACAAAGATGGGACCGAGCCACGTACTACCCATACATATATATATATATATATATATATATATATATATATATATATATATATATATATATATATATATATATATATATATATATATATATATCGTACCAAAATTAAAAGCAGCTCCGGATCAAGTGGAGCACGCCAACTCTCGCTGATCAAGGATCCTAAGAAGGGGGACCGTCGACTTGCCTACCTGCACCGGCGGGCATGAAATGCAGGCCCCGGTAAAATAGGGCGTCAGTACGAATAATGTACTGAGTATGTAAGGCATGAAAATCAGTACATAAGAGACATATATGAAACATGGAATAAGAAATTCCGCCTGTAAGTTTACATAACTTTGCAAATCCTGAAACAATTATAACATCATGCACGTGCGTGTAAGTGTCGTGTCATGCATAGGTATAGGTGTACATAACATCATCAAGCCTCTGAGGGCAACCCATCATATCATCTCGGCCACTGTGGGCAAAATCATCAACATATACCAACTGATCAGGTGGTGGTGCGTATATAACGCCGTACCTTTTTCCCATTTCCCATATACATATATATACATATATACGCATATATAACGCCGTCTGGTCATGGGTCAATGTACATGTATAAATGAATGCAATGCATGAGAAGTACGTCAATAAAATCCTTCATATATAAACAAACTCAACATGAAAACATTAATAATTATTTTAAGATCTTTTCACAGATTTAAGGGAGAAGTAGTTCAAGATATATATATAAGTAATAAACAATCTCTCGTGTAAATTTTATATTTAAGATTAAAAAGTAAAAGTAAGATCCTGTATATTATTCCTATGAGAGTTTTTAGTATGTAAACTTTATGTTTACATGTTGACCAATGATTGTCCGATGATTATACCATAATCTGTTCAAAGTTGACATTTGAATAACATTAATATACTAAGATTATATTTTTCGTGTCATAAGATCATTTTGCTTTTGATTAATATCATGAAATAAACTTTATCAACTTACGTATTTTTTGAGACTCATGAACAGACGAAAGAATAATAGGACACATGGAGAATCAAGAACATAGACACCTCTAATACTTCTATGAATAGAGTCATTTATGGAAGTTGTGCATTTTCTCGTTTCATTCGTGTCGTATAGATCATGCCAAAAGAAAAAAAGGCTTAGCCTTAACATACCTGGAGTAGGGAAAAATCCGTATAATATTCTTGGAAAAGATTGCACCGTACTCCTTTAGAACCGTAAAATTTTACGTTGCTACGGTTCTAACAATTCTTGTTGGAATTGTTTGGTTGCAAGAATCTTGTTGAAAGCTTGCTGGATAAAGTTTGAGCGTCTGTTTGAAACCGTCTTGAATATGAATTTAGGAAGAAACCAAACTTTGTAATGTCTTATGAAACCAAACTTATAATGTCTTACACTTACTTACACGTAAGTGTCTTATTACTTTAGATGGCCACTAAGCCAATATGACTAAGAGTCATAGGCTTTAGTAGTGGCTTGCTGCCATGTGGGGGTTGGGGTGGGAATTATTAATCTTTATTCACTTATTAGGTAATTAGGTAATGTCCCGTTACCTGATAATTAATCAATTGCCCGCATAATTAAGAATTATCTCAAATTACTTAAAATACTACTCATTTTTAATATTTAATATACTTTATACATCATACTATCACGATCATATGGTACCTTATATGGTACTAGTCCATAAGTATCGGGTATTATAACTCGGACCGTATTTCACCCCAAATCGGCAACCTTCAACAAAACTCATTTTCTTTAATTGGTGTACCAATTATCTTTCATGGAACTTACTTACCGCTTGTTATAAGTAGCATAAATATGTTAACCTCAAGATAATCTCATCCCCGAGTCTATGTCAATTAACTGAAGATGAAACTTTAACGTACGAAAACGCGAGATGTAACACTAACATCTGAAATATCATCATCCAACATGTGGCTCCATTTACAAGAATTAAAATGAAATTGTTCTATGAGGTAAAGCATATACACATAACACTACCATACATAAACTTTTCCTTCAGAGATACCATTATCTCATAAATCACTTCCTACACTATCCGGCGAGTCTTGAGTCATAATCTTGACCTAAAACATACGAAGATTTCACTATAATCACTGTTATTTATATTTTCTTTTAACACTCATAGGCATAAATGTATAGCCACAAGTCACCATAATTTGGATACACTGCAATTGGAGTTTGGTAATTGAATAACTGAATATTGGCATACTCAATAACCATAAATCTGCTAACTGAAAGACTGTATAACTAGTAACTGAGGTAAAACTGATAACCATAAAACATGATAAGTGCTTTCGTCCTTTCTAATAAGGTTATGCTCTAATATGTACTTCCATCCATTGTATCCCACTTTCAACATCCTCTCAAGTCTCACTTGTTACCAACCTATACTCCAAAATTATACCCCAATGGGAAATCATCCTGTCTAGGACCTTGGGTTTTTCCTGCACGTCGCTTGGTCATTCGATACGTTTGGAATTCGATAGGAACAGAAGGGTACCTATTGCTCTAAGCTTTATGGCACTATCTAGAGTAGAAAGAAATGAGACAATCCTGAATGTCTTGGTAGTTAACCATTTATATACGTGGCCGGCACACACATATAAAGAGAACTCCACTGGACACGGCTTCATAGACTTCCTAGGACACTTGAATCTAGCTCTGATACCAAGCTTTATCATACCCCGAACCTGGGCCTGGACGTAACATGACTCTCGGTGTCTGACTGCATATGACCGAGCGAACCAACTGGCTGGCTGAATCAATATGTGATATCATAACATACTGAATGCGAAAGACAAACTAACACCTGCTGATATACTGAAAGTCTGAATGATATAAATCAAAGTGTAGAAACACTAATACAAATCTGAAACATAACTGTAGTCAACATTACTTAACATGAAAAGCATGTAACTCTATCTAACTGTTACTCTAGTCTATGAAGCCTCTAATGAATTACTGAAAACATTAACTATCTGAAAATACTGAAGAGGGTAAGGTAATTATAATGCCCCGAAAGAACTAGGGATCACCAAATAACTAGTACGAGAATCCTAGCTCTCTGAATCAGCAACCTGTAAATCATTACCTGCATCGTGAGATGCAGGCCCCAGGCAAAGGGACGTCAATACATTTGAATTGCACTGGTATGTAAAGTAACTAAAAGAAAGAACTGTAAATGCTAAAACTAAAACTGAACTGATAACCGAGAAATGAGAACTGAGAACTGGGAACTGATAACTGAAATGATAATTGATAACTGATAACTAAATAAAGGAAGTAAGGATATGAATACTCCCTCTTTTGAATGATGAACCACCTGTTTATCTGAATAAATAAACTGCAGCCTTAAGCCCAATATATATGTGCACAAGCTACGGTCTCTGGCCTAAGTATGCGTATACATAACTGTGGCCTCAGGCTAAAAGATGCATAAAGCATAAACTGCAGCTGTCACAACCCAAGTTCTCCCTCCGCGAACTGTCGTGATGGCACCTAGTCTCTACGACTAGGTAAGCCTAATAATTTGCGGAAAAAGGAAATAAAGATACGAAACTAGCAATTTACGGTGACACAATAAAGAAATTTAAAATGCCGCTCTGCATATACAATATCACTCTTTCAAACTGAACACAAAACACTCCTAAAACCCGGAATCTCATAAACCACAAGCTAAAGAAAATCATAGTGTTCTAACTCCAGAAGTCTAAACAAGAGGAAATACAAGAAGTCTACAACTAAATGGAGAATAGAGAGGGACTTCTAGGTCTGCGGACGCGGCAGATATACCTCGAAGTCTCTGGGTCGCTTCGCCTCACGGATAGTATGGCTGAGTAGAAGAACCTAGATCTGCACATGAAAAACATGTGCAGGAAAGGGCATGAGTACACCACAGCGGTACCCAGTAAGTGCCAAGCCTAACCTCCGTCGAGTAGTGACGAGGAAGGTCAGGGCCCTACTGGTTTTAAAAATATATAATAAGGTAAAATAACGTGAAATGGGACAGTATACTTAAAGGTTTAGCAGTCAATAAAGATTAAATCACAGAAAGAATAAACTCAATACACAGAGATAGCAACATGGGATCTCCCAGGATAACGTCCCGTAGTCCCAAACGTAATTGAACAGAGGATCCCCGGGATACCGTCCCGTAGTCCAAATCGAATGTGCAGGGGGATCTCCCAGGATACCGTCCCGTAGTCCCAAATATAAATGTGCAGGGGGGATCTCCCGGAATGTCGATCTGTAGTCCCAAAGTAAACAGGCGAGGGGATCTCTCGGGATACCGTCCCGTAGTCCCAAAGTAAACACACAACAGTCTCAAGAAAGAAATCTACAGTTCTATTCAAGTTCGTATCAAGAAAACAGGAAATTCTAGTCTAAACATGCTACATAGAATCCAAGTAAGCAGTTAAAGCAGATAAGGCAGTTAAGTCACATAAGCATGCTTTCCTAAGCCTAACAGGAGACTTCAACACAAGTATTGGTCAATTAAGAAGGAAACACAGATATTTACTTAATAAAAACAGGGTTTTTCAACAATTAGCACGTGTACGTACTCGTCACCTCGCGTACACGACATTCCTATAACAACAGTACCAAAATCCTAAGGGGAGTTTCCCCCACACAAGGTTAGGCAAGCCACTTACCTCGAACCAAGCTCAATCAATCCGAAATCACGCTCTTGCCACGAGTATCCAACTCCGAGTCGCCCAAATCTAATCAAATCAATTTCATAATGTAAATATAACTACAAACAACGAGTTTAGCTAAAGGAATCGAAGCTAAGGCAAGAAAATAGAAAAACGCCCAAAAATCCTCCCCGGGCCCATGTCTCGAAATCGGGTAAAAGTTACAGACTATGAATACTTATTCACTCACGAGTTCACTCATACAAAAATCATCCTAATCCGACGTCAAATTCGTATTCAAAACTCAGATTTTCCATTGTGGAACTTTTTCCCCCATTTCAAAACTTCTTCCCTCAAATTCCTTAATTAGATGAGAAAAATAACAATAGATTAATGTATTAGAACCAAATTAGAGTTAGAATTCATTACCCAATAGTTCTCCTTCAAAATCTCTCAAGAAATCACCTTCTACCGAGCTCAAAATCAATTTTAGAATTTATGAGTTCAAACCCTCGATTTCACTCTTTTCTGCCCAACGATTTCCGCTTCTGCGAGGGGTCCACCGTACCTGCGGCTCATGCTCTGCACTTGCGGAATTTCATTAAGTCACTAGATTCCGCACCTGTGCCCTTTACCTCGCAAATGCGGTTCCGCTTCTGCGGTCCTTGAGCCGCATCTGCAACCAATTGCCCTTATGCCTTAGACCGCATCTGCGGTTGCCAACCGCTTCTGCGGCGCCGCACCTGCGGTCCAAACGCCGCAGGTGCGAAACCAACAGGTTCAGCATATCAAAATTTTGCCTAAGTCCTAATCCAATTCCGTTAAGCATCCGAAACTCACCCGAGCCCCCGGGACCTCAACGAAACATGCCAACCAATCCTAAAACATCATACAAACTTATTCGAACCCTCAAATCACATCAAACAACGCTAAAACCACGAATCACCCTTCAATCCAAGCCTAATGAACTTGAAATCCCAAGAATTCTACAATCGATGCCGAAACTAAACAAAACATGTCCGATTGGCCTCAAGTTTTGTACACAAGTCACATTCAACACTACAGAACTATTCCAACTTTCAGATCGGATTCCGACGATCAAAATTTCACTATCGATCCAGAAACTTCAAAAATTCAACTTTCGGCATTTCGAGCCTAAATAAGCTACGGACCTCCAAAATACAATCCGAACTCGGCCCTAAGCCCAAAATCACCCAACAGAGCTAACGGAATTGACGGAATTTCATTCCGAGGCCGTCTTCATACCATCCCGACTACGGTCCAAATTTTAAAGCTTAAGCTCTCATTTAGGGACTTAATGTCCCAAAACACTCCGAAACTCAAAACGAATTTCCCGACAAATCAGAATAGCAGAAATAAACACGGGAAAAGCAGTTAATATGGGATCGAGGCGTAAATTCTCAAAACGACCGGCCGGGTCGTTACATCAGCCTCATGCCCAAACATGCATAAAGAATAAACTGCGGCCTCGGGCCCAAATACAAGTGTGCAAAATTCAGGAATGTAGATTTAGGAAGTAAGAATCATTGTACAGTATATGTTACTAAAATACTGAACTATACTGAGTTACATGATACTTGAATGCTGAATAGAACTAGACTGAGACATGTATTTTAGAATAATTTGATTTGTCATAACTGAAACTCATAGGAGATTGAACGATTATGAAACTATTCCATCTAATGGATAGAAGTTCTACAACAATTCATGGATCTAAGACATAATTATTTTCTGAGGAAACTCTTAGCAATCATAAAGAATGGGACGTAGGGAGAATCATAAACGTTTCCAAACGTAAAGAGAGTTAGCCTCACATACCATAGCTCTGGCCCTTTTTAAGAGTATCATGGTGTTCGTCACCTCTTTCAACTATAATCTACGTCTATATATATATATATATATATATATATATATATATATATATATCAAGAGGAACCAATATTGTCACTAATGCTCCCGTTTGAGTAACTTAGGAATTTTATCAAACACCTTATGGGTGTAAAGCCTCATAGCCCATAGTAATTGGTATTTTCTTCACCAAGTTCTCATTCTACTACTTCTAGGTGATTCTACAATCCCAAATAGATGTAATTAACACCACTTCTCATCCACCAAATGTTTAGAACAGTCATAATTCAACAATCCAAAACCCTAGCATAGTTCTTATGGTTCTCTTTATCAAACGCATTCACTATTCTCCCTAAAACTCATCAATTCATAGTTATAAATGATTAGGGAGTAGAAGCAATACCTTTTCGAAGATCAATCCTCTTGAATTCGAGTTCTAAGATTTCCTTTCTAAACAATTGTGTTTCGATCGAATATCTAATGAGTGGAACGATTTACCCATGTTAATAAGGTGTTTGAGAATAGAAATTAACTTAGAATCATCTTCATAACTTACCTTGGATGATGGAGGGACCTTGGAAAGTTTGGTTCTTAAGAGCTCCCCTTTCTAAAGCATATGTACGTGTTTGGGTTGTAGGGAACGAGGTAGGGTTTAAATAAGTGTACGCGTCCCAAAACTTGAGAAAATAAAAGTAGCTTGGATAAACATCGTCGATGCGGGGCATGCCAAAATAACTGTGCAAGGTGCCATCAGAGGCGCTGAAACTACAGTGCCTTGTACTGTCTGGTGTGCTGAGGTTGATGCCCCGGACAGTGCCATGCACTATTTGGGGCGCTGAGGTTGATGCCCCGGACAGTGCCTTGCACTATCAGGGGCACTGATGTTAATGCCCTGGACAGTGCCTTGCACTGTCTATGGCCGTGAGTTTCTTTGCCTTGCACTGTCTATGGCCGTGAGTTTTCATGGCTTTGCACTGTCTAAGGCTTTAAGACAAACCTTCCATAAACTGAGTCGATTCTATTGAATTTTATGCACCTCACTCTCGGTCTTGATTCTAAAACAATTGTTTCTACCCATACATATCCCGATAGGACTTCATATGTCTAAAAGGTCATATTAATACTCATTTAATGCATCAACTAATTCGGATTTACGGAGTGTTACACAAATCACACTTACTTCTTTCTTTTTGTTAAAACAATGCAGAAGGAAGAAGGAGAAATCAGAATTTTCGTAAGGAAAATCTGAGGGAAAGTTCATGTATTTATAGCCAAAATGTTGGGTAATTACTAAGAGTTTCAACTCTTTATGTAAGGCTGCAACTCAAAATAGCAATTTTATAAAACGTCAATTTACGCAAACCGCCAAATTTAAATTCTAATGGGAAATTCAAAATGGAGGAGAAACAATTTACCGTTACAAAAAAGGGCAATTTGGATTAAATTAATATTACGTTTTCTTAATATTAACAAATAAATTTGGTCAAAAAAACTAATCAATCAATAAGATCATTTGACCAAATCCAAATCCAAAGCCAAATTCAAAGCCAAAGCCGAAGCTGAGCCGAGCGAGCGACGACGACGACGACGGCGCGAGGCTTGCGTTCTTCTCAGCTCTTTAAGAGCTAGAAGAAGTGAAGTTGTATGCATACCCATCAAAACTCTTTTCCTCCTCCAATCTAGGACAATGTCCCTTTGTCAAAGAGGGAAATTAAAAATTTGTATTTTTCCCTCCATTTCCCTTTCACTCTATTTTAAGCTCTAACAAGCTTAAGCCCAACAATCCCCCAGATGAATGGGGAATGTGTATATCACAGAAATATGCATGCAAAACTGTGCGATTTAAAAGCAAGGATTAATCATATCTGGATAAGTAGGTTTCCCTTTGGACTTTCCGTAGTGAACTTATGTCGGATATACTCGATCAATCGTAGATTTGATATCTTTGAATCGTCGAACTTTGGTGTATAACTAGACAATCATAAGTCACTCAATCAACCCTTAACCGTCTTTGGTTCTCATTGTTGTGTTTGTTTCAGCCGTGAACACCGCCTGGTTTCATAAGTGCATATAGAACTGGCCTTGCAAAATTCTCCTTGAAGCGGCTAACACTTCACACTTACATAGGTGATTCCTAAACATGTCATCCCGTAGATACACACTTTGATATACCCTGTATCAAAGTTAGAAACCATTAAAAATCCTTAATGCTTTATCCTTGGTACTGAACATTGTCTCATCACGAGAATGGACCAAAATTTTAGTTGACAATGTTGAACCGTCATTAATGACTTTGTTTGATCTCCTTGAACCTAGATCTTGGGATCTCCAGTCTTCTAGGTAGAGTTACCTCCACAATTACTTTTCCTTGGCCATAGTCCCATTCCCCTCGATGATCTTTCAACTACCTCTCTAGTTAGGCATTTTTTAAGCGGGATCCGACACATTATCGCTTGACTTTACGTAGTCAATTGCGACAATCCCCCTAGAGAGCAGCTGGCTAACGATTTTATGTCTTTGTCGTATACGAAGAGGTTTACCGTTATATATAATGCTCCCAGTCCTTCCGATTACCGCTTGACTATCGCAATGTATGCATATTGGTGCCAATGGTTTGGGCCAAAATGAAATATCTTCCAAGAAATTTTGGGGCCATTCAACTTCTTTACAGGCTTTATTTAAGGCTATAAACTCAGCCTCCATTGTAGAGCGGGCAATAGAAGTTTGTTTGGACGACATCCAAGATACCTCTCCTCCACCAATAGTGAATACATATCCACTTGTGGATTTAGAATCAATTGAACCGGTGATCCAATTTGCATCACAGTATCCCTCAATCACCACATGATAATTATTGTAGTGCAAAGTAAGTCTTGGGTATGTTTTAAATATCCAAAAACTCGTTTCATCACCATCCAATGAGGTTGACCTGGATTACTCATGTATCGATTCAATTTACTTATAGCACAAGCTATATCTAGTCGAGTACAATTCATAATATACATTAAACATCCCAACACATGAGCATAATCCAATTGTGATATGCTTTGGCCTTTGTTCTCTGCAAGTGCAAGATTCACGTCAATTGGAGCCTTTGCAACTTTAAAATCTAAGTGCTTGAATTTTTGAAATACTGTTTTAATGCAATGAAATTGCGACCATCCCAAACCTTGGGGAGTCTTATGGATCTTAATAACCAGAATTAACTCGGCAACTCTTAAGTCATTCATATCAAACTTGCTAGTTAGCATAAGCTTAGTCGCATTTATGTTGGCAATGTCATTACTCATTATCATAGCCTAAACATTATTTCTATCATGAATCAAAACTCAATTACTCTAACAAGTAGGAATTACATCGATAAAAAAAGACTTGATAGCAACTCAGTACAACAATTAACTCGAATCATCTTTACCATGGTACACGCCCACAAGCCCGTCACTAGCATGTGCGTCACCCTAACAAAACACAAATAACATGATTTCCAGGGATAAATACCCTCATTAACAAGTTTAGAAATGTTACTTACCTCAAAATGCACAACTCAATGCTCCAACAAACCCTTTTCATGCGAATCAAACTCCGAGCGACTCGAATCTAGCCAAAGCAACTTAATTCCATCAATAATAGCTGTAGAACTAAATTCCAAAAGATAAAGCTAAGGTCTTTAACCAAAATAAAAAAAGTCAACCCCAGGCCCACGACTCGGAACCCAATAAAATTCACAAAATCCGAACACCCATTCAATAAAGAGTCCAACCATACCAAATTCATCCAATTCCAACCACAAACCAACTCTCAAATCCCCAAATCTCTCTCTCCAATACATAGTCCAAAAATCCCCAATTTTTACCTCAAACACACATAATCTAGGTGTAAAAATTAATGGATAAACAATAAATATAAATAAAAGTGATGAATCTTCACTTACCTTTTCAATTGTCGCAAAAAACCACTCGAAAATTGCCCCTAGCCGAGCTCCACAAGTCCAAAAATGAGAGAAAACATGAAACCCTTCGTTTTAACATATTTCCCCGCACTATCGCACCTGCGCCCCTATTTTCCACTTCTACGATCAAAGGGTCCGCTTCTGCGGAATCCACTTAACACCCTACCAAGCGCACCTACGGTCCCTCATGTGCACCTATGGAACTGCTTCTGCGGTCCTGCCTTCGCTCCTTTGCTTCCGCACCTGCAGAGAAACTCTGCTTCTGTGAGTCCAGCCTCACTTGTTTCTGGAGGAAGATCAACTAATTCTCATGTATGGTTGTTAGTATGAATTCTATTTCACTATTGACTACCTCTTTAAAAAATAATGATTCGGAAGAAGACATAGCTTCTTTAAATGTTCGATCTCATTTTTCAATAAGAAAGTCACAAAATCTGGTCCAAATGAAGTAGACGTTCTTTGACGTTTACTATGTCTTGGATCCTCCTAATTATATGTACTTTCTTTTGTTTCTTCCCAAGGTCATTTAGATCCTTCACCATCCGACTCACATTCTTTTTTATACGAATATATATTTTTGAAGAATCTAGCATTATCTGATTCTATAACCGTATTATTATGAATGTCAGGATTTTCTGATTTATGAACCAAAAATCGATATGTTTTACTATTGGTTGCATATCCTATGAAAACATAATCAACGGTTTTTGATCCTATCTTTACCCTTTTGGGTTTAGGAATTTGCACTTTTGCCAAAACACCCCCACAATTTAAAATAATTCAAGTTTCCTTCCTTTCCATTTTTCATATGGAAAAATTGCGTTTTGCTATGGGGTACTCGGTTTAGTATCCGGTTAGACGTAATAAGGGCTTCCCCCCAACAAGTTCTGTGGCAAACCAAAACTTATCAACAAAGCGTTCATCATCTCCTTTAATAATCAATTCTTTCTTTCCTCAATCCCATTGGATTAGGGCGTGTAAGGGGCCGTTGTTTGATGAATAATTTCATATTCTAAACATATTTCATTAAAAGGAAATTCGTATTCACCACCCTTATCACTTCTTATCATTTTGATTTTCTTGTTAAGTTGTGTTTCAACTTTATTTTTTTATTTCTTGAATGCATCTATTGCTTCATATTTACTATTAAGTAAGTAAACATAGCAATATCGAGTGCTATCATCAATAAAAGTTATAAAATACTTATTTTCATAATGAGATGGTATTGATTTCATGTCGTAAATATCTGTGTGGATTAAGTGTCACGACCCAAAATCCAAACATGGTCGTGATGGCGCCTATCGTGTTACTAGGCAAGCCTACTTCCCGAATATTACTATTGATTGATTTTAAGAATTTAATAAAACAATATCAACATTTGAAATTTTCATAAACTAAATCAACTCTAAATATAATTAATATAAAATACAGAAATGAGTCCCAAACATCAGGGTGTCACCAAGTCAAGAGCGTCTAAAACTATAAATTAAGAAATATAAACTGTCTAACTGTCCAAAAGAAGAAATGACAAGAGGAGTAACAAGGTCCTGCGGACGCTAGCAGCTACCTTGTAATCTCCAAAGATAGTCGGCCTGAACTCAATAATCGCCGCGCTCTAACTCACCTGGATCTGCATATAAAGTGCAGGGTGTAGTATGAGTACAACCAACTCAGTAGTAACAGAAATAACTAAGGAACTGGGTAGTAGTGACGAGCTAAGCAAAACAATCCAATTAATTATTTTCATAATTTACAATAAACATGAATAAACAGGTAAATTCCATAACTCAGTAAATGCCACAAAGAAATTAACAGGTAAAATGCAGCAACTGCAAAAGTAAATGCAACCTCACAGCAGTGTCACTCCATCACTCATCACTCGCAGTCAGCACTCAACACTCAGTACACTCAACACTCTGCGCTCACTGGGGTGTGTACAGACTCCGGAGGGGCTCCCAAAGCCCAAGCGCTAAGCACGGACAATTCGCGTGCTACCATATCAATACTTGGATCCGCACGGTCAACTTACGTGTTACGCGAACAACTCACGCGCTATGGTATTAATATCCTCACAACCAGGCCATCATATCAATACCTGGATCCGCACGGTCAACTCACGTGCTATGCGGACAACTCACGCGCTGTGAGTATCAATACCTTGACCCGTACGGTCAACTTACGTGCTACGCGAACAACTCACGCGCTATGGTATTAATATCCTCACAATCAGGCCATCGGTCTCACTCAATCATGTACCTCACTAGCCTCACCATCATCAACAAATAAGGGGACACATCCCACATCAAGTATCACAACATATTAGCAAATAATAGAGACGGAGGTAAACATGTACAATAATTTCTATGCCTGAGTATAATTAATGTGAGCATGAATAAAGCCTAAGCATGATCCCTAACATGAAGGTAGACAAGTTCAACAACAAGTAAATGCATAAACACAAATAATGGCCATTAGGCCTCACAACCTCACAGGATGGACCAAGTCTCAATCCCTCGAGGCGTACACCCACACGCCCGTCACCTAGCGTGGGTATCACCTCCAAACAATCACATGATATCAAACTCTCTCGGCTTATACCCTCAAAGCCAGAGTTAAAGCTATTACTTACCTCAACAGCGTAAAATCCTACTTCGGGATGCCCTCGTCTCTTGACTCGGTCTCCAAAAGCTCTGAATCTAACCATAATCAGATTAATACCATCACCATGTGCTAAAGAATTGAATTCCACAATAGAAACTGCAAAATATGCCAAAAATCCGAAATCGGCCAAAACCCGGCCCCCGGGCCCACGTCTCAAAACCAGTAAAAAATGGCAGAATAATAAACCTCGTCCTCTCCAGAGTCTAACCACATAAAATTTATCAAAATCGGACTCTGTTTGGTCCCTCAAATCCTCACTTAAAACTCTCCAAAACTCAAACCCTAACTCCCTCAATTTCACTTTGAAATCATCAATCAAATCCCAAAAACGAAGATGGATTCATAAAATATAATCAAAGTCGAGTAGAGAACACTTACCCCAATCCATATGATGAAAATCGCCTCCAAAATCGCCCAAATCCGAGCTTCCCAACTCAAAATATGACCGAATGAACAAACCCTGGTTTTATATATCTTTCTGCCAGCTATTCTGCCTCGTTTCTCATGCCAAATGATCCTGAAACTCATATTTTATGTCTCCAATTGATTCCTTGTGAAATTCTAGTCAAGTTAGAATTTTGAATCACTCAATTGGACCTTATAATGAATGAGATATGTAGGTTTTAATATTTGCAAATAGTGCAGATTTTTAAATACGCCGTCAATGGCAATTTCGTAATTAATCCGAAAAATCTCGCAACCTAATTCTTAGTAAAATTACCATAAAATCGTCATACAATGTTCAAATTCGATGATTCTTTTTGCTACGGGTCCGTAATTACGATACGGATATAATTCTTTAATCAAAAAAGAAATCGGAGCTCATTTGTTCAATATGATATCATTTATGCTTGAAGAAATAGTGTCGAAACATAAGAAAAACGAGCGCAACACAACCCAAACCCATCCGAAACTCATCCGAGGCCCTCGGGATCTCAACCAATAATTACAAAAAGTCATATATCACTACCCGAACTTAGTCGGACCTCCGGGACACCCAAAACACCAAATCAACCTCAAAATCAAGCCTAAGAACTTCTAAACTTCCAACTTTCGCCAATTCAAGCCTAATTCTACCACGAACCTCCAAATTACAATCCGGACACACTTCTAAGTCTAAAATCACCCAACGAAGCTAATCGAATCATAAAAATCCAAATCCGAATTAGTTTACTCATAAGTCAACTTCCGGTTGACTTTTCTAACTTAGCTTTCTAACTAAGAGATTGAATGTTCATTTCACTGCAAAACTACTCCGAACCCAAACGTACCAACTCGATACAACTCAACACAGCTGAACAACACATAAAGAAACAAAAATGGGGGAAATGGGGCTATAACTCTCAGAACGACTGACCGGGTCGTTACATCCTCCCCCTTTTAAATAAACGTTCGTCTTCGAACGAGTCTAAAACATACCTGAAATCACATGATATACCACATAATTCAAACACTCACAACGATGATTTCTAATAATAGCAACTGCCCAAAACAACCAAACTCTGGTAATAAACCTCTTATCAGACAGAGCCTGAACAAGCTATATCAAGTCACAAATCAAACATCCATTAGTCCTTGCTAAAACTCAAGTAAACCCGTCTCGTCACATTCGATCAATCCGAACACAATCTCGCAGTCAAATCATACTCGCCACATAGCCATCAAATCACAAATCCACTAATAGGGAAACCAACAGACATATAAGCACGTGCTCACACAATCAACACCTCAGTGCTCAATCTACAGTCAAAACCCGGCCTCAAGTTCTCCAGACTAGCCCAACATCAACACACAGAAATCACATCTCGCACCTCATCCAGGGAATCACAATCCGTCGATGCACAACTGATACCGAGCGCTCACGTGCATATACGAATGCGTGGAAGGAATTCAAAGAGTTACACTTCAAGCTGAATCAATACCGCACGATAAGAATTCAAGAAGGTGATGTTTTCCTAAAAGTTCTGCAGCCTCTCGAAGACAAGTACAAACATCTCGGTACCGATCTGCAAGACTCTACTAAACCCGCTCATGACTCGTGAGACCTATGTAACCTAGCTCTGATACCAACTTGTCACGATCCAAAATCCAAACATGGTCGTGATGGCGCCTATCGTGTTACTAGGCAAGCCTACTTCCCGAAATATTACTATTGATTGATTTAAGAATTTAATAATATAATATCAACATTTGAAATTTTCATAAACTAAATCAACTCTAAATATAATTGATATTAAATATGGAAACGAGTCCCAAACATCAGGGTGTCACCAAGTCAAGAGCGTCTAAAACTTTAAACTAAGATATATAAACTATCTAACTGTCCAAAAGAAGAAATGACAAGAGGAGTAACAAGGTCCCGCGGACGCTAGCAGCTACCTTGTAATCTCCAAAGATAGTCGGCCTGAACTCAATAATCGCCGCGCTCTAACTCACCTGGATCTGCACATAAAGTGCAGGGTGTAGTATGAGTACAACCAACTCAGTAGTAACAGAAATAACTAAGGAACTGAGTAGTAGTGACGAGCTAAGCAAAACAGTCCAATTATTTATTTTCATAATTTACAATAAACATGAATAAACAGGTAAATTCCATAACTCAGTAAATGCCACAAAGAAATTAACAGGTAAAATGCAGCAACAGCAAAAGTAAATGCAACCTCACAGCAGTGTCACTCCATCACTCATCACTCGCACTCAACACTCAACACTCAATACACTCAACGCTCTGCGCTCACTGGGGTCTATAAAGACTCCGGAGGGGCTCCCAAAGCCCAAGCGCTAAGCACGGACAACTCATGTGCTACCACATCAATACCTGGATCCGCACGGTCAACTCACGCGCTACGCGTACAACTCACGCGCTATGGTATAAATACCTGGACCCGCACAGTCAACTCACGTGCTACGCGGACAACTCACGCGCTATGGTATTAATATCCTCACAACCAGGCCATCATATCAATACCTGGATCCGCACGGTCAACTCACGTGCTATGTGGACAACTCACGCGCTGTTGTATCAATACCTGGACCCGTACGGTCAACTCACGTACTATGCGGACAACTCACGCACTATGGTATTAATATCCTCATAATCATGCCATCGGTCTCACTCAATCATGTACCTCACTAGCCTCACCATCATCAACAAATAAGGGGACACAACCCATATCAAGTATCACAACATATTAGCAAATAATAGAGACGGAGGTAAACGTGTAAAATAATTTCTATGCCTGAGTATAATTAATGTGAGCATGAATAAAGCCTAAGCATGATCCCTATCATGAAGGTAGACAAGTTCAACAACAAGTAAATGCATAAACACAGATAATGGCCATTAGGCCTCACAGCCTCACAGGATGGACCAATCTCAATCCCTCGAGGCGTACACCCACACGCCCGTCACCTAGCGTGGGTATCACCTCCAAACAATCACATGATATCAAACTCTCCGGGTTTATACCCTCAAAGCCAGAGTTAAAACTGCTACTTATCTCAACAACGTAAAATCCTACTTCGGGATGCCCTCGTCTCTTGACTCGGTCTCCAAAAGCTCTGAATCTAACCATAATCAGATTAATACCATCGCCATGTGCTAAAGAATCGAATTCCTCAATAAAAACTGCAAAATATGCCAAAAATCCGAAATCGGCCAAAACCCGGCCCCCGAGCCCATGCCCCAAAACTAGACAAAAATGGAAGAATAATGAACCTCGTCCTCTCCCGAGTCTAACCACATATCAAAATCGGACTCCGTTTGGTCCCTCAAATCCTCACTTAAAACTTTCCAAAACTCAAACCCTAACTCCCTCAATTTCACTTTGAAATCATCAATCAAATCCCAAAAATGAAGATGGATTCATGAAATATAATTAAAACCAAGTAGAGAGCACTTACCCCAAACCATACGATGAAAATCGGCTCCAAAATTGCCCAAATCCGAGCTCCCCAACTCAAAATATGACCGAATGAACAAACCCTGGTTTTATATATTTTTCTGCTAGCTATTCTGCCTCGTTTCTCATGCCAAACGATCCTAAAACTCGTATTTTATGCCTCCAATTGATTCCTTGTAAAATTCTAGTCAAGTTAGGCTTTTGAATCACTCAATTTGACCTTATAATGAATGAGATATGTAGGTTTTAATATTTGCAAATAGTGCAGATTTTTAAATACGCCGTCAGTGGCAATTTCGTAATTAACCGAAAAATTTGGCAACCTAATTCTTAGTAAAATGACCATAAAATCGTCATACAATGTTCAAATTCGATGATTCTTTTTGCTACGGGTCCGTAATTATGATACGGATCTAATGCTTCAGTCAAAAAGAAATCGGAGCTCATTTGTTCAATATGATATCATTTATGGTTGAAGAAACAGTGCCGAAACATAAGAAAAACGAGCGCAACACAACCCAAACCTATCTGAAACTCACTCGAGGCCCTCGGGATCTCAACCAATAATTCCAATAAGTCATATATCACAACCCGAACTTAGTTGGACCTCCGGAACACCCAAAACAACACCAAAACACCAAATCAACCTCGAATTCAAGCCTAAGAACTTCTAAACTTCCAACTTTCGCCAATTCAAGCCTAATTCTACCACGGACCTCCAAATTACATTCTGGACACACTTCTAAGTCTAAAATCACTCAATGAAGCTAATCAATCATAGAAATCCAAATCCGAATTCGTTTACTCATAAGTCAACTTCCGGTTGACTTTTCTAACTTAGCTTTCTAACTAAGAGATTAAGTGTTCATTTCACTGCAAAACTACTCCGAACCCAAACCTACCAACTCGATACAACTCAACACAGCTGAACAACACATAAAGAAACAGAAATGGGGGAAATGAGGCTATAACTCTCAGAACGACTGACCGGGTCGTTACATCCTCCCCCTTTTAAATAAACGTTCGACCTCGAACGAGTCTAAAACATACCTGCAATCACATGATATACCACATAATTCAAACACTCACAACGATGATTTCCAATCATAGAAACTGCCCTAAACAACCAAACTCTGGTAATAAACCTCTTATTAGATAGAGCCAGAACAAGCTATATCAAGTCACAAATCAAACACCCATTAGTCCTTGCTAAAACTCAAGTAAACCCGTCTCGTCACATTTGATCAATCCGAACACAATCTCGCAGTCAAATCATACTCGCCACATAGCCATCAAATCACAAATCCACTAACAGGGAAACCAACAGACATATAGGCACGTGCTCACACGATCAACACCTCAGTGCTCAATCTACAGTCAAAACCCGGCCTCAAGTTCTCCAAACCGGCCCAACATCAACACACAGAAATCACATCTCGCACCTCATCCAGGGAATCACAATCCGTCGATGCACAACTGATACTGAGCGCTCATGTGCGCATACGAATGCGTGGAAGGAATTCAAAGAGTTACACTTCAAGCTGAATCAATACCGCACGATAAGAATTCAAGAAGGTGAAGTTTTCCTAAAGGTTCTGCAGCCTCTCGAAGATAAGTACAGACGTCTCGGTACCAATCCGCAAGACTCTACTAAACCCGCTCATGACTCGTGAGACCTATGTAACCTAGGCTCTGATACCAACTTGTCACGATCCAAAATCCAAACATGGTCGTGATGGCGCCTATCGTGTTACTAGGCAAGCCTACTTCCCGAAATATTACTATTGATTGATTTAAGAATTTAATAATATAATATCAACATTTGAAATTTTCATAAACTAAATCAACTCTAAATATAATTGATATTAAATACGGAAACGAGTCCCAAACATCAGGGTGTCACCAAGTCAAGAGCGTCTAAAACTTTAAACTAAGATATATAAACTATCTAACTGTCCAAAAGAAGAAATGACAAGAGGAGTAACAAGGTCCTGCGGACGCTAGCAGCTACCTTGTAATCTCCAAAGATAGTCGGCCTGAACTCAATAATCGCCGCGCTCTAACTCACCTGGATCTGCACATAAAGTGCAGGGTGTAGTATGAGTACAACCAACTCAGTAGTAACAGAAATAACTAAGGAACTGAGTAGTAGTAACGAGCTAAGCAAAACAACTCAATTATTTATTTTCACAATTTACAATAAACATGAATAAACAGGTAAATTCCATAACTCAGTAAATGCCACAAAGAAATTAATAGGTAAAATGCAGCAACAACAAAAGTAAAGGCAACCTCACAGCAGTGTCACTCCAACACTCATCACTCGCACTCAGCACTCAACACTCAATACACTCAACACTCTACGCTCACTGGGGTGTGTATAGACTCCGGAGGGGCTCCCAAAGCCCAAACGCTAAGCACGGACAACTCACGTGCTACCATATCAATACCTGGATCCGCACGGTCAACTCACGTGCTACGTGCACAACTCACGCGCTATGGTATAAATACCTGGACCCGCACGGTCAACTCACGTGCTACGCGGATAACTCATGCGCTATGGTATTAATATCCTCACAACCAGGCCATCATATCAATACCTGGATCCGCACGGTCAACTCACGTGCTATAGTGGACAACTCACACGCTGTGGTATCAATACCTGGACCCGTACGGTCAACTCACGTGCTACGCGGACAACTCACGCGCTATGGTATTAATATCCTCACAATCAGTCCATCGGTCTCACTCAATCATGTACCTCACTAGCCTCACCATCATCAACAAATAAGGGGACACATCCCACATCAAGTATCACAACATATTAGCAAATAATAGAGACGGATGTAAACATGTACAATAATTTCTATGCCTGAGTATAATTAATGTGAGCATGAATAAAGCCTAAGCATGATCCCTAACATGAAGGTAGACAAGTTCAACAACAAGTAAATGCATAAACACAGATAATGGCCATTAGGCCTCACAGCCTCACAGGATGGACCAAGTCTCAATCCCTCGAGGCGTACACCCACACGCCCGTCACCTAGCGTGGGTATCACCTCCAAACAATCACATGATATCAAACTCTCTGGGTTTATACCCTCAAAGCCAGAGTTAAAACTGTTACTTACCTCAACAACATAAAATCGTACTTCGGGATGCCCTCGTCTCTTGACTCGATCTCCAAAAGCTCCGAATCTACCCATAATCAGATTAATACGATCACCATGTGCTAAAGAATCGAATTCCACAATAAAAACTGCAAAATATGCCAAAAATCCGAAATCGGCCAAAACCCGGCCCCCGGGCCAACTCCACTCTACTATAAAGTAGGAAGAGAGGGTCGCAATAGCTTTTACCCGATATGAGGGTCGGGATCGAATTCCTCAGAGAGCTAGAAATTGGAGTTGGGTATCTATCTAGACTAGAGTCGTGTAATTGTTCTAAATGTCACTTCCAACATTTTTGGGTTTTTCAATTATAAACTACTATTATCAAACTACTAATTGAAACTAGATTATGCTACGAAATAATTGCTAAGGTTGTATCTAATGGGAAGAGGGGCACTAGGGTCGTGACATCACCTAGGTGGCTAATTGACGGGTAGATGTTACTAAGGTTCGATTGACATAATTGGGGCTTATGCTATAACCGTTGCACAATTTTACCCACTCTCACACCTCTCGGTAGAGAGAGTGATTTTGCCCACTTGACTCTCTCGAGACCAAATGGGTAGGCAAATTAGATCAAGCAACTAGGGTTCTAGTAGGGTGATTACTCTCTCGAGGTTTAACCCGTTAATTGGGACTATCATTTCTCATGAGTCCATCCTAATTCCTTGTTGGGTCAATTTTGGAGACTTAGACTCTCTTTCTCAAGAAGAGTCAAATCCACAAAGCACAAATCAGTGTTTGCAATCACCAATTTATAGATTAAAACATAAAATCAACCCAAATAACAAACACCCATAGTCAATCTAACCCTAGATGGCAACACCTATCAATTACCCACACTAGGGTTGAGCCACAACCCTAGTTAATGGGCTTAGCTACTCATGCTTAAAGGAGAAAATGAAGAAATGGATGAAGAACAAGACATATTAATTAAATACTAAATTAAAGTACAAGAATCTATCGTTAATTTGAAGCTAAGATGCCAAAAATGGCTACAAATGATGTTCTCACGAGCGCAGCTACGTTCAGGAATTAACTCATGACCTAAAAATGGTAAAATGTTCTATTTATACTAGGCTGGAAAAATTAGACAAAAATACCCCTGCGGGGTCAGCGCGGGCTACATGAAATGGACCGCGGCTGCGCTAGGCTCTTTGACTTCAATTCTGGGCTCTCTGAAGTTGGGCTCCACGGACTGCGCAGAATGGACCGCGGCCGTGGAGACAGCTAGCGCGGTCCGCACAAAGATGACCGCGGACCGCATTGCTGGGACTCTGGCAATTTCAACTCTCTGAATCTCTATTCAGCGGACCGCACAAAATGGTTGTGCGGCCGCGGAGCCTTCACCGCGGACCGCGCTATATGTACAGCGGCCGCATTGGTTGAAGCCAGGTTTTGCCAACTCTCTGAACCATCTAGTGCAGTCGCATTCGACTTTGTGCGGTCCGCACTAGGCTTGTTTGCCCTCAGTTTACTTGGTCTTTGATACTCGAGCAGGTTTCACTCCTTTTGAGCCGATCCTTGACATTTCGTCACTTTGTCAATCAAACCTGCAATCAAGCACAACTTATGAGCCTTTTGGGACTATTTTGTAACAATTTATATTCAAAGCATAGGCAGGTAGGAGCATAAAACACATTAAAATCCCTACTTATCACGTAACACAACCCAAACCTATCTGAAACTCACCCGAGGCCCTCGGAATCTCAACCAATAATTCCAATAAGTCATATATCACAACCCGAACTTAGTTGGACGTCCGGAACACCCAAAACAACACCAAAACACCAAATCAACCTCGAATTCAAGCCTAAGAACTTCTAAACTTCCAACTTTCGCCAATTCAAGCCTAATTCTACCACGGACCTCCAAATTACATTCTGGACACACTTCTAAGTCTAAAATCACTCAACGAAGCTAATCGAATCATAGAAATCCAAATCCGAATTCGTTTACTCATAAGTCAACTTCCGGTTGACTTTTCTAACTTAGCTTTCTAACTAAGAGATTAAGTGTTCATTTCACTGCAAAATACTCCGAACCCAAACCTACCAACTCGATACAACTCAACACAGCTGAACAACACATAAAGAAACAGAAATGGGGGAAATGGGGCTATAACTCTCAGAACGACTGACCGGGTCGTTACATTAAGTTTAAAGGATTTGAATTCCTTTCAACTGACTTACAAGGATGTTTAACATACTTAGATTCCACACATATTTAACATTTTGATTTGCCGTATTCAAACTTAGGCAAGACTTCCAAGTTAATTATTTTTCGCAAGGTTTTATAATTGACATGTCCCAAACGTATATTCCATAAATCATTTCACTCAAGTAAGAAGAAGCTGAAACTTTATTATTGTCAACAACCATTACATTTAGTTTGAAAAGGCCCTTAGTAAAGTAACCTTTTCCTAAGTACATCTTGTTCTTACTTAATACAATTTTATTTGAAACAAAAATACACTTAAACATCTTATTGATGAGAAGTGAAACTGAAACTAAGTTCTTTCTTATCTCAGGAACATGACAAACGTTGTTCAGAGTCACCACCTTGCCAGAGGTCATGTTCAGGAATATCTTTCCATAACCTTCAAATGTGGCCGTTGCAGAATTTCCCTTAAAAAGGGTCTGATCGGGTCCAGCGGGAGCATATGAAGCAAATGCTTATCTAATAGTACAATATGGCGGGTGGCTCAAGAATCAATCTACCACTCCTTAGGATTTCCCACTAAGTTGCATTTAGACAACATAGCGCACAAGTCATCAATATCATCATTTGTTTCGACCATATTTGCTTGACCCTTTTTCTTCTCTTTCTTTGGAGCATGACATTCTGTAGCTTTGTGTCCATGCTTTTTACAGTTATGGCAATTTTCTTGAATTTTTTCTTGTTGGGATAGTTCTTTGGTCCTGAAGACTTCTTCTTCTTTTTCGGATTAGTTGGAGCAGTCTCAACAATATTTGCTCCATAATTATTGAGTTTCCACATTTCTTCTTTTCTGCAGTTTTTGTCCTGTTCGATCCTCAATCAAACGATGAGATCTTCGAGTTTCATCTCCTTGTGTTTGTGTTTCAAGTAGTTCTTAAAGTCCCTCCATAAAGGTGACAACTTCTCAATTATTGCTGCAACTTGAAATGCCTCATTAATGACCAAACCTTCAATGAATAATTCGTAATTAGTAACAAAATTAATAATTTCGACAGAAGTATTAATTCGAATTATACCTTCAGCAAGGAGATCATCGATTATTACTTGCAGCTCCTAAACTTGGGTAATAACAGGCTTCCTGTCTACCATTTTATAGTCCAAAAGTTTCGCTACAACAAACTTCTTCAAACCGGCATCCTCGGTTTTATACTTCTTTTCTAATGCATCCCATAGGTCTTTCGATGTTTCCTTACTACTATAGCTGTTGTAAAAATCATCCTCCAGTCCGCTAAGAATATAATTCTTGCATAAGAAATATGAGTGCTTCCATGCCTCAATCACTATAAAACATTCATTCTCAGGAGTTGATTCCGACAGAACCAGAAGCTCCTCTTTGATGAACTTCTGTAGACTCAAAGTAGTATAATAGATGAACATCTTTTGTTTCCAATGTTTGAAGTCAATCCCGGAAATTTTTTTGGGCTTTTCCACTGGAGCCAGTGGTGGCACAGAATGACTGGAAGAAGCAATATTGATCGTAGAGCCAACCACAGGGGTTCCTGTTTCTGTCATTTATGTTAGTCACAAAACAGAAACAAAATTTATTAACGGTGAAGTATTTAAAATCTTCGAACCGAATAAACTCTAACAGAAACGGATTAAATACCACGGTGAAGATTTTATATCTTCAAACTGAGTACGAAACAAGTAGAAAATCACAAAGATTTTAATCTCGTAATTGAGTAGAAAGTCACAAAGACTTTATTCTCAAACAAGGAGTAGAAATCACTAGGATTTTGTCTCGCACAAATAGAATATAAGATGAATACAGAAAAATAAAATTAAGTTCCTTAAGCTTGTTATTAGTAATCTATATTCGAAAATACATTCAAATATAAAAAGAAAGTAAAACCAGAAATGTATAAGAACATAAATTAATCCGAGCCAACTGAATTCATAGTGTTTCCTTAAGGAACTTAATCTCCTCCTAGTACCCGAGGTTTAGGATAATTTTCTCCCAGGATAGAACAGATTACCCTCACTGATGTAGCGGTACTTCAAACCCCAATGACCAACGAACTCAAAGATCAGTAGAAAATCATACTTACTGCTTTCTTTCTCTTAAAACAATGCAGAAGGAAGAAGGAGAAATCAGAATTTTCGTAAGAAAAATCTGCGGGAAAGTTCATGTATTTATAGCAAAAATGCTGGGTAACCGAAGAGTTGCAACTCTTCATCTACGACTGCAACTCAAAATGATTGTTTTATAAAACGGCTATTACGCAAACCGCCAAATTTAAATTCTAACAGAAAATTCGAAACGGAGGAAAAATAATTTATCGTTACAGAAAAAGACAATTTGCATTAAATTAATATATGTTAATATTGATAAATAAATTTGGCCCAAAAAATTAATCAATCAATTAGATCATTTGACCAAATCCAAAACCAAATCTAAATCCAAAGCAGAAGCCGAGCCGAGCGAGTAACGACGACATTGCGAGGCTGTCTTCTTCTCAACTCTTTAAGAGCTAAAAGAAGTGCAATTGCATATATACCCAATCAAAATACTTTTTCTCCTCCAATATGGGACAATGTTCCTTTGTCAAAGAGAAAAATTCAAAAATTTTATTTTTTCTCCATTTCTCATTCACTCTATTTTAAGCTCAAACAAGCTTAAACCCAACAAGAAGATTATGCTTCCAATAAGGTAACTCCCAATATATGCTCTGTTTAGTCCAGTTGTGTTACATCATAATTTGGTATCTTATTAGACAATGGATACTCTGTTACCTTAGGTAGATCCCTAACTCTATTCCAAGCCTTTTGTGGCGGCAAGACATTCGGTGGCTCTTCAAAATCCGTTTTGTTCTTCATAAATGCACTACTATTTCTCCTAAACTCATGATCCATTGGCAAGAAGTGGCGATGAAAGTTAAACCATGTTTTCTTACCTCCATGTTTCAAAGTGAATGCCTTTGTGTCTTCCATACAAGTCGGACAAGCTAACTTTCCGGCAGTCGACCACCCGGACATCATTTCATAAGCAGAAAAATTATTTGTAGTCCACATCGAAGAAACACAGAGTTTGAAGTTTAAATTAATTGATTTATCATATGTTTCCACACCTTGATGCCACGATAACTTCAACTCATCAATCAGGGGCTGCATGTGTACATCAGTCAATTTTTTTGGATTGCGTGGACCCGAAACAATACAAGTTAGAAACAAATATTGACTTGTCAGACACAATTTAGGTGGCACATTATACGGCCAAACAAACACTGGCCATTCATAGTGCCATCTTATATGAGGATTAGAGCTTATTGATGCATACAACCTCTTTAACCTTGGTATGAGGGGTAAATAGTGCATCGCCTTTACTAGAAACTTCTTCTGTTTAGCATTTGTGACTTCTTTGTAACGAGGTTGGTTACAAAATTTGTAATTTTTCAAAAGCTGCATCATCCTTATAGAATAACATGCAATCTTTCTCACAACAATCATTCATCTCCAATGAAAGACCCAACTTGGAAACCAATTTTTTTGCCTTGTTAAACCATTTAGGTAGGTGAATCTTGTCGAATTAAGTTCATTCATAAGGCCAATAAGAGAACCCATGCCCGCTTGACAAATAGAATTATCCGATTTAATACTTGGTAATTTAACTATAATAGACAACTTGGAATGCATTGATCCTTCATAAAGCGGATATCTTTTCTCTAACTGCTTGAAGAAGCTCTTAGACTCATCATTTGATTCGCATTGAGCTCCTGAGAACATCTCAAAAGCGTCCTTCATCATTTTATTAAATCGAGAATTTTCAAAATTATTCTCTGCTATGGAACTATCTTCTTCACCACCAAAAGAATTCTGAAAATCAACATCATCTACACTATCATGACTCTCCCCATGAACAGTTCACGCATAATAATTTTCAATAAACCCTTATTATATAGATGAAACATATCTGGTCCCAATAACTTAACACACTTGCATTTCATATAAGGGAACCTAATCATCCCTTCAATAAGGAAATCATCAAGTGTCTTGCCTTAGCAATAAAGCCAACAACCCTTTCCATAAATTCATCCCGCAACCCCGTACGATTCTATTGATTCCTATTGTACATCCATCTATGATGCCCAAATTTCATCTACACAAACCAATAAGTGTTAAGCTTCTCTAAACTAATAAGCTTTAAAGTTAATATCACTATTAGCTATATTTCATAAGTAACATAATTAGAATTTTAACACAAAGTTTAAAGAGACTACCAATTCTTTTATTTTATTCAAGGTTATTCTGCTCATTTTCTACTATTGATTTGTTGTTAGTGAAATTACATTAATTGTGTAAACACCCTCTTTTTTAGACTTTTATTTTTCTCTTAATGTATGTGATAATTTAAAAACGATGTAAAATTTATTTGATTCATTAAGGGAGCAAGTGTTGTGAATTCTTATAATGGATCTTTAGAGGGAATTTAATGGTCTGCACTACTATTTTTCTTTTACTTTAGGGGTAATATACAATATTTTTTCTTTACAATTTCTATAAGATTCTTCATAAGTACATAACATAATGTGGTGTCATTAATCATAATAATATTGCTTAAGAATTTTTATTCTAATCTTTAAGCAATTACATCATCAATTATTCAATAATTTATATGCTAAAAATTTTAGACATGAATTCACAACAACACATAGCTAAATTAAAAATCTAATATTCAGACATGAATCACATATATTATAGCAAAATTAACATAAAAAATATGCTAAATAACATATTATTTTTAATAAGCAACATATAATCACAAAATTCATATTAAATCAAAACCCTAAACATATAGATACATGTATCCACTTTCCCGCCGCCGCTGGACTTAAGGAAACGTCGCGTGTATGGAGAAAATGGAAGAATTTGAGGGGGAACGAAGAATAAAAGAAGATTGTGCGG
>NW_017673054.1:0-26805 GCF_001879085.1 Nicotiana attenuata | reverse complement strand
GGGGGGGGGGGGGGGGGGGAATAAAGTGGTGGTGATGGTGGGAGGTATTCTCGGATCGGGTCATAGGGTGGATTATTAATTTGCATATTAAGATATAAGAATGGAGTTCTTTTAATAAAAAAAAAATGGTTGGACGCTTAAGATGAGCCGCGTGTATGAGGAAGGCTTGGGTCAAGGGTCTATTAGATGGGAGGATGGATATGCTTAAATCAGTAACAACATCGAATAGTGTAACACAGGCTATATATATATAACTAATATGTCATACTATAGGGGCAAATATTTCCTTTTCCGTATTTTAAATATATTTGAGCATTTCTCAAACCTAAGGGGCGTTATGGGGTTTTATAATTCTTCAGTGTATCGCGTCTTTAATAACTCTCTGGAGCTGTTGCCCCTTTCGCTAGGCCAAACTTAGTGATTGATTAAAGTTTAAGAGTGGTACATATATGTAACAATAAATGAGACTTTTCAGCATATAGTATACTATAAGCAATAAAAAGCATATAAAGGATCAGTTGGTTTACAATCAATATAGTCTATTCAGAAAAGATATACAATTAAAGCACTAACGGGTTCGATAAAATCTCACGAGCAGCCCACTGATTTTTGTGCAAGTGTATCAAATCCAACTATAGTGTATGCAGGGGTGGCAAATGATCGGGCCGGATGAGATATGTGGAGGTTGAAAATGGGTAATATAAAAACAGGTAAATTATTCAATCCGACCCATATTTAATATGGATAGAGAATATGTTAACCGTTGGATAATATGGATATCCATATTATACACGGCTTCTTGAATATGATCACTTTTGGGAGAATTTCTAGTATCCCAAACTTGAGAAACTCCCAATTTGAATCCTTGTAAATGAAAAAGTTAAATCCATTAGTTATCCAATTTTTAAGTGGAACCTATATTTAAAAAGTTTATTATCCAACCAATTCTTTAGTGAATAATATTGATGGATTAACATTTTCTTAAATTCATTTTGCCACCAGTAACTGTATGTATATGTGCGTGCATGCGTTGTGTATATCAAGTTAATATAATTGCAAGACCAGAAAAAAAGCGAGAAAGACCCTCATTTTGCAACACCAAAAAGTTTCATCCTTACTACAGTGAGTTAATTATATATTGCGGTGCAGTAATGACTTCAAGTTACAAGGGCAGGGGCAAAGCTCGCTTATGGGTTCGGCAGAATTTAATAGTTTTAGCTTAAGTTCAACATTTGTGTTAAAAAATTTACTTCATATGCATGAATTATTTTCAGAACCCTATAAGCAGTCTTTTTTTTTATAATTTAGAACCCATAAACTCAAAATCCAAACTTTGTCCGCAAATGAGGGTTTTTAAAATCATCTAGCTTTACAAATTAGATCCGGTGTTATACTTCTTTTTTTCTCCCGGCCTTCTGTAGGGAAGAGACAGAACATGATTATGTATTGTTTCACCTTGAAGGAAATTAAAGGAGTTTTTAGCTAAAATTATCCTTATCTTTAAAGGGAAGGTTTAGTGAACTCATAATTTGTTGAAATTAGTCATGAATAGGGGTGGCAAAATGGTGAAAAGAAAATAGTTAACCGTCTATATTATCCACTAAAAAATGGGTTGGATAATAAACCTTTTAAAAACCGGTCAAATATGGATAAAAACCATATGTAAAGCCTCAAATTGAAGGTTTCTCAAGTTTGGGAGACTATGAATTCTCCCAAAAGTGATCATATTCAAGAAGCCACGGATAATATGGTTACCCCAAATCGGTTAACCCGTTTTTTATCCGTATTAAATATGGATGGGGTCGAATAATTTATCTATTTTTTCATTACTCGTTTTTTACCCGTCTTATATTCGACCCGACTCGCCTGTTTGCCACCCCTAGTCATGAACCCGAGCCACTGTCAAATTGTGTCAATGCCAGACACTGATCTTGTGAGGGTGAAAGAGCTGTGTTTTCTGGGGGAGAAAAAAGAAATGGACTGATTATGAGAGTGAAAGAAGTGGGTTTTTGTCGGTTAGTTTTCTAGCGAAGGTGGGTATTTATTGTTATTTAGACTAAATATGCTCATGTTTTGCAAATTTGAAGGATAAATGGTGCTCAAGGTCATATTTAGAAGATAAAATTGAATTTATCCTTAAAGAGAAGGGATAATTTTGACTAAAAACTCGAAATTATAGCTCTCACTGAATTTGAAAAGAATTAAAAAAATGGAAAGTGAATGCCTTTAAAAGTATTTAGTTACATATATATAAATGTGGCCTAGAAGCAGCAACGTTTGAATTTCATCTCTCATTTCTAATCACATATGATGTTCTCACTTCACTCTGTCATTTATTCCTATTAGAGTTAAAGTAATGGCCCTTACTGATATGTTCAACGAACTCCAACGCTCATTACGATATATTAAATGCTCTAAGTATTTAAGTTTTAAAATTTTTAAAATTCCCAAAGACAGGTTCTAATGGAAAAGTACTCAAGCCGCGGCCATATTTTGTATGATCTTCTCGGAAAATCTTCTCCTTATTCAATTAAAAGATATGTTTTTGGGAGAATGCGCCTTAATGATCAATAGTTAACAACGGTTCCGATAGATGCTTTTACTAGAATAGGCAATAATGAGATTACTGATTTAGTAAATGATACAGTGTAACCATATGTGCTATGTAAAATCAACTGATCTAACTAATTTGGATCACAATTGTATTCCGACCTGTCACCCTCTCTTTTTATTCTGTATTTAGACATTCTATTTGAATTTGATTAAGGTTGAAAAGTCGGTTTAGTGAGGGCGACTGCAAAAGTCGCTAAATGGGTTAATCTTTTATTTCTCCCAGATTAGAATGTCAAAGGAAGACGTCGCAGATATCGGGGGCGAACACGACTTCTTTGTAACGACTCGACCGGTTATTTTGAGTATTTTAGCCCAGATCCCCTAAATTACGCTTCCTCTATGCTATATTGTGGTTATATAACTTGGCGGGGTGTTTGATTTTGGTTCGAGTGAGTTTCGGAGTGAAATGGGACACATAGTCCCTAAGTTGGAGGGTTAAGTCGTAGGAGTTGACCGTAGTTTAACTTGTGTGAAGACAACTACGGAATAGATTTTTGATGGTTCCAATAGCTCCGTATGGTGATTTTGATCTTAGGAGCATGTCCGGACGTTGATTTGGAGGTCCATAGCTCGTTTCAGCGTGATTTGGCGAAAGTTGGAAGATTTCGGAAAGTTTGACCAGGAGTTGACTTTATTGATATCGGGGTCGGATTCCGAATCCGGAATTTGGAATAGGTCCGTGATGTCAATTATGACTTGTGTGCAAAATTTGAAGTCAATCGGAGTTGGTTTGGTATGAATCAACATTGGTTTCGAAATTTGGAAGTTCATAAACTCTTAGGCTTGAATTTGGGTTGCGATTCGTAGAATTTATATTGTTTGATGTGATTTTTGTCCTCGAGTAGATCCGTTATGTGTTTTGAAACTAGTTGGTATATTCGGACAGGGTCCTGGGGGCCCTGGGTGTAATTTGGATATAATCTGGAACAATTTGGACTTGTAGAATTTGCTGAGAATTGCAGCTTCTGGTGTCTTCTCACATGCAGAGGGAATGGCCGCAGGTGCGGGCTCACAAAAGCGAGCATTTGGTCGCAGATGCGGAGCTGGTCAAGCCCAGCTGGGTCGTAGGAGCGGGAAATGTTCCGCTGAAGCGAGTTCGCTTCTGCAATGGAAAGAAGCGCATGAGCGCCAGTGGTCGCAGGTGCACATACGCAGATGTGAGCCATCTTCCTCAGAAGCGGATTCCTTGGACTTAAGTGAAATCCGCACCTGCGATAGTTTTTCCGCAGGTGCGGCGTCACGGTAGTGACCCAAAGGCTGCAGAAGTGGAATTTACTAGGCAGAAAAGGGAATTTTTGATTCATATTTCATTTTGGGATTTTGGGAGCTCGGTGGGAGACAAAATTTCGAGGGATTTTCAGAGGGATTGTTGGGGTAAGAATTCTGAACTCGATTTTGGTTAAATTACACATTGTTTTTATCATGTAATTAAGGATTTGGAGTTGGAAAAATTGGAGAAAAGTGGTAGAACTTCTTAAACTAAGTTTTTGGATTTTGAAAGGCAAAATGAGGTCGGATTTGGATAATTCTTGTATGGTTGGACTCGATTGACTTTTTGGGTCGATTTTTCAATTCTTTGCAAATATCGTAATTTCATTGTTTGAATTAGTTTCCTACAATTATATTTATAGTATGAAATTGTTTTGGCTAGATTCGAGCCGTTTGGAGTTGGAAAATCGAGGGAAAGGCCTTCTAGTTGATTGATTTAGAATGGTTTGAGGTAAGTTGCTTGCCTAACTTTGTGTGGGGGAACTTCCCCTTAGGATTGGTGTTACTTGTGATAATTGTGATGTGTAAGAGTCGTGTACGCAAGGTGACGAGTGTGTACACGGGCTAAATGTAGAGATTACAAATTTTTAGCTATGTAAATTCCTTTCATGTTTTAATTGAGTTACTTTAACATGTTGTAGTCTTAATTTTAGTCTAATTTCACATGTCTACTTGTTTTATCTCTTACTTGCTAATTTCTCTACATGTTTAGTTGAAATTCTTGTTTCTCTTATTCCGTATTCATTATTTAACTGTAGAGTTCTTTACTTGAAATTGCTATTTCTTGGAATATCTTGTCGTTGAAATGTGTATTGAGTTGCAAAGGTCGTGAATCCTATTGATGCAAAGTGTTAAGTTGATAAATATCATTCTATTGAGTTATTCTTCCGGTTGTTGATTGTTGAGACTTCGTATACATTGTGGTTGAGCCGTGGGCTCCATATTGTGAAATTATGTTATTGTTTGGTTTCTCTAGCAAATTATGATATTGGGCACTTAAGGTGCCATTTGCGATACATTGTGATATTGATACGCATACGGTAGTATAAGGTCTGAGTGTTGAAACGCATGTGGTGAGATAAGGTGGGCTTGATACGCGTGGCTAGTAGGGGAACTACTAGAAGCCATGCGGTGTGATAAGGTGGGCTAAAATGCGGGATGCTATTTCGGGAAAAATGATTTTCAAAACTAAATGTAAAGGCTCCCGCGGTGATATAAGGAAAAATTGTGATTTATATTTTGTGATTTGAGACTTCGAGGTGGTACCTCGGTAGTGACTCTTGTTGACATTTCCCCCTTTCTTTGCACTTATCTTTGATCGTTGTTTCCTTAGCATATTATTAGTTGTCTTTCTCCATGTTGCACTATTTGCTTAGTTCTGTGTAGCTAATCTTGTTGTGCTAATCGTTATTTCAAAATCATTACTGCATTTATTACACTGCCCACTTTTGTTCGGTCTTTTACTTATTTCCAGTAGAAGTGGGGCTCACAACCTATAACTTTAAGAGATCTTCTAATCTTATTATAGCATGATGCTAAGATGGCTAAGAAAAAAAAATGGAGCTCAACAATTCGTATGAAACTACAGCAACGTGAAAATGCGATTCTAAGGGAGTAGGGTAAAATCTTTCTCAAGAATATCATATGGATTTTCCCCTACTTCATTCTCGCCGTTACATGTTTTGTCGCAATTGATGTGTATTAGAGGGATTGTCAAGAGAATCGGCTCAGGCATGTTAAGGCTACCCCTTCTTTCCTTTTGGGCATGATCCGTACGATACAAACGAAACGAGCAAATGCACAACTTTCATAAACGACTCTATTCATAGAAGTACTAGAAGTGCCTATATTCTTGATTCCCCATGTGTCCTATTATTCTATCATCTGTTCATGGGTCTCAGAAAATACGTAAGTTGATAATGTTTATTTCATGATATTAATCAAAGGCATAATAATCTTATGACATACCGAGAAATCTTATTAACTCACTTCTTATGCATTGCATTCAGTTATACATGCACATTGACGCATGACCCGATGTCGTTACATATGCGTATATATATGTATATATATGTATATGGGGTATGAGAAAAGGTTATGGCGTTATATATACACCACCACCTGATCAGCTGGTACACGTTAATGATTTTGCCCACAGTGGCCGAGATGATATGATGGGATGCCCTCAGAGGCTCGATGATGTTATGTACGTATATACCTATGCATCATATGATATTTTTACGCATATGCATGAAATTATAAATATCAAATGATTCACAGAGCTATTCAGACTTACATGTTCTTTTACTCCATGATTCTCTCATGTCTTTTATTTACTGATTTTCATTCCTTACATACTCGATTCATTATTTGTACTGACGTTCCTTTGCCTGGGGATGCTGCATTTCATGCCCGTATGTATCAATAGACAGGTTGCCAGTCCTCCTAGTAGACTATCAGCTCAGCGGAAGGTGTTGGTGTACTCCACTTGCTCCGGAGTTGCCTATTTGATCAGTATACTTTGGGCATGTACTGATTGGTATGTCAGGGCCCTATCCCTGCCTTATGACGTTTATGTACTCTTAGAGGCTTGTAGACATATGTCATCTATATGGATACTTGTATGGCCTTATCAGCCTATGTTTTGATTTTACAAATGATCATGTTGGTCTTATAGGCCCGTATGTCACATGTATAAGTTTCTATAGCAGGTTGGGTCATTTTATGTCGAGTATTCCCTCATGTTTTATACTTGTTATCTCATGACGGTCCTTCTGGACCATTTACCATGATGGTGTAATAAGAAAGATACTTTACATTGGTACTCGGTTGAGTAAGGCACCGGGTGCCCGTCGCGGCCATCCGATTTGGGTCGTGACAAAAGTGCTCTTGACCTGACCTCGTCATTACTCTACCGAGGTTAGGCTTGGCACTTTCTGGTTACCGTTGTGGTGTACTCATGCTACTCTTCTGCACATTATTTTTTTGCAGATCCAGGTGCTTCTTACCAGCCCAGGCACTAGTTGGGATTCTATTGCGAAGACTTCATGGTATACATGCCAGCATCCACGGGCCTCAGAGTCCCCCCTCTCTCTAGATATCTTATTTCATTATCCCTATTATATAGTCATGTTGCATAGGATTATAAAGTATTCATATTTAGAGCTTGTGACTTGTATTTTTACCGGGTCTCGGGATTTGTATATGCTGAGTTGAAGTGTTGTATTATATATATCTGTTGAGTTGCGAATTTTATTTATTATTACTTCAATTATTCGCATGTTAGGCTTACCTAGTCTTAGAGACTAGGTGCAATCACAACATCCTACAGAGGGAATTTTGGGTCGTGCAAGTTATTATCGGAGCTCTAGGTTCATAGGTGTTATGAATCACAAGCAAGTTTAGTAGAGTCTCACGGATCGGTACGGAGACGTCTGTACTTATATTCGGGAGGCTATGAAACTGTTTGGAAAAGCTTCACTTCTCTGATTCTTTGTCGTGCAAAATTGTTGACTTCGAGATTCTAAACTTCTGTCTTTCTCTTCTCTCACAGATGGTGAGGACACGTATAGAAGGAACGGATGACTAGACGCCTGCGCCCCTGCTAGAGGCGCGAGAGGCCGGGGCCGGGGTAGTGGCCGAGGACGTCCACGTGGTGCAGCTAGAGCATCTGTACGAGCTGCTACAGAGGAGACTCCAGTAGCTCTAGATGGAGAGCAGGCGCCTGAAACGCCTATTACTGCCCTAGCACTTCAGGAGACTCTCCCCTAGCTTCTGAGCATGTTCGGCACTTTAGCTCAGGCAGGGTTGATTCCACTAGCTCCTGCCAGATCTCAGGCCGGGGGAGGAGCACAAACTCCTATCGTCTGCACCCCAGAGCAGCGGGTCCAGGTTGACCAGTTCCAGCATGAGTTAGGCACGCAGGTTGAGTTGAGTACGACATTTCACCCAGACGGACGGACAGTTCGGGCACTATTCAGATATTGAAAGATATGTTTCGTGCGTGTGTGATGGAGTTTGGAGGTTCTTGGGATCAGTTCTTGCCGCTTGCGGGGTTTACCTACAATAACAGCTAGTAGTCGAGCATTTAGACGGCCCCGTATGAGGCTTTGAATGGTAGACGGTGTCGGTCTCCGGTGGGATGGTTTGAGCCGGGTGAGGCTAGACTACTAGGTATAGACTTGGTTCGGGATACTTTGGAGAAGGTTAAATTGATTCAGGATCGACTTCGTACAACCCAATCTAGACAGAAGAGTTAGACGGATCGAATGATTCGATGTTGCATTCATGGTTAGGGAGCAGGTCTTGCTCCGGGTATCGCCCATGAAGGGTGTTATGAGGTCTAGGAAGAAGGGTAAGTTGAGCTCTAGGTATGTCGGACCATTTGAGATACTATAGAGGATTAGAGAGCTGGCCTGCAGGCTTGTACTACCACATAGTGTAGCTGCAGTTCATCCAGTATTCCATGTTTTTATGCTTCGGAAATATCACATCGATCCGTCTCATGTGTTAGACTTCAGCTCAGTCCAGTTGGACAAGGATTTTTCTTATGTTGAGGAGCCGGTGGCCATTTTGGACAGGCATGTTCGAAAGTTGAGGTCAAAGAACATTGCTTCAGTGAAGGTTCAGTGGAGGGGTTAGCCAGTCGAGGAGGCAACTTAGGAGACCAAGCATGATATGCGTAGCCGCTATCCTCATCGTTTCACCACTTCAGGTATGTCTCTATACTCGTTCGAGGACGAACATTTGTTTAGAGAGGGGGAGGATGTAGCGACTTAGCCGGTCGTTTTGAGTATTTTAGCCCCGAGCCCCTAAATTATGCTTCCTCTATGCTATATTGTGGTTATGTAACTTGCTAGAGTATTTGGTTTTTGTTCGGGTGAGTTTCGGGGTGAAATGGGACACATAGTCCCTATGTTAGAGGGTTAAGTCGTATGAGTTGACCGTAGTTAGACTTGTGTGAACACAACTTCGGAATGGAGTATTGATGGTTCCAATAGCTCCGTATGGTAATTTTGGTCTTAAGAGCGTATCCAGACGTTGATTTGGTGGTCCGTAGATCGTTTCAGCGTGATTTGACGAAAGTTGTAAGATTTTGGAATGTTTGACCGGGAGTTTACTTTATTGATATCGGGGTCGGATCCCGATTCTGGAAGTTGGAATAGGTCTGTGATGTTTGAGCCTCGCTTCCCGCATCTTGTCATCCATAGGAGCCACGCCCACCTTCTCCCGAATAACTTCATTCCTAATCTTAACCAACCTAGTAGGCCCGCACATCCACCTCAACATCATCATCTCTTCCACTTTCATCTTCTAGATATTAGAGTTCTTAATCGGCTAACACTCTACCCCATACAATATGGCCAATCTAACTACAGCTCTATGGAACTTACCTTTGATTAACGGTGGTACTCTTTTGTCACACAGGACTCCTGATGCTAACCTCACTTTTATCTACCCCACCCTTACACAGTGTGTGACATCCTCATCCATCTCTCTGTCCCCCTAGATAATTGACCCCAGGTACATAAAGCTACTTCTCTTGGGGATGACCTGTGATCCAAGCTTCACGTCCATGCCCATTCCCCCTACTCGGTGCTGAACTTGCATTCCGGATATTTAGTCTTCGTCCTGCTCAATTTGAAACCCTTAGACTCAAGGGTATGTCTCTATACCTCCAGCCTGTCATTTACACTGCCTCGCATCTAATCAATTAGAACTATATCATCAGCGAATAACATACACCATGGCACCTCCCCTTGAATGTGGTGTTTCAGTGCGTCCATCACCATGGCAAATAAGAATGGGCTGAGCGCAGATCCTTGATGTAACCCCATAACAATCGATAAATGCTCCGAGTTGCCTCCCACAGTCCTAACCCAAGTCTTAGCTCTATCATACATGTCCTTGATCACTCTAATGTAAGCTACCGACACACCTTTTGCCTCCAGGCATCTCCAGAGAACCTCCCTATTAACCTTGTCATATACTTTCTCTAGGTCAATAAACACCATGTATAGATCCTTCTTCCTATCCCTGTACTGTTTCACCAACATCCTAATCAAGTGGTTAGCTTCCGTAGTCGAACTACCCGGTATGAACACGAACTGGTTATCAGATATAAACACAGTCCTCCTCACCCTTACTTCCACCGCCCTCTTCCAATTTTTCATGGTATGACTAAGTACCCCTATAGTTGTTACAACATTGGATATTACCTTTGTTCTTGTACAACGTTACTACCGTACTCCACCTCCACTCATCCAGCATCCTCTTCATCCTGAAAATAACATTGAACAACCCAGTTAAACACTCTAGGCCTGCTCTACCCACACACCTCCACAATTCAATCGGAATCTCATCAGTCCCGGTCGCTCTGCCCCTATTCATATTACACATAGCCCCCATGACCTCCTCGGCCCTAATGCGCCTACATTACCCAACGTCTCGAAGGCTCTATGAATTCCTCAGACCACCTAGCACAATGTCCCTGTCCCCTCTTCATTCAAAAGTCCCCAACTAAACAACAACAACATCTAAAAGTACCAATGATGTTAAACCTCTGTAATGCTTCGTCCGTGGACAACTTTTGTGAGAGGAGCCTAAGAATAAAGAAAGAAACTTTGAAAGTAAGATTGTATGCCATATGTTTGTAGCAATGAGTGTGACGTTTGTGCTCCTTAAAAAGTTTCAAGTTGTCTTACAAGAAAAATACCTTGCTGATTTGGTACCCATATTGGAAAATCTTCTATCTCTTCATGTACTTTAACCTTCTGAATTTTTGTTATCAAAGAAAGAGGTAATACTTCTTGGAGTTATTCAAGTTTCCATATGTTGCCAGCCATATAATCTGATACCTTGATCTTCTTGGATTTATACATTTGAGGAAAGAATTGATCTAGTGGTCCAATGCCAACCCGATTGACCGACCAAAAGGAGATGTTTCCACTGCAAACTTTCCAGATAATTATCTTTTCACATTCATTTCTAACCTGAAGAACTCTCTTCCATGTGTGAGATTAACCAGCAACCCATTTCTTAGCAACTGAATGAGCTTTGGGGCAATACTTTTCTTCCATGAAACTTCTCCAAAGTGTGTTCCTTGTTCTAAAATTCCATCAGACTTCAGCACTAAGAGCTAGGACAATATCTTGAATAGATCTGAATCCTACTCCACCTTCTTCAGTTGGAAACCAAAACTTCTTCCAAGATATCCAGTGAAACTTTTTCTTACCCTCTACCTCAGTCCCAAAAATATTAGCTATCAATTTCTCAATTTGTGATATAGTGGTTTTTGGTATCTGTACTACTGAATAATATGTAGAGGCAGTGAATGTAGGACAACTTTGATTAGGATTGACCTGCCCCCAAATGTTAATATTTTGCCCTTCTACCATTGCATTCTAATAGAAAATTAAGCAACAAAATCTCCAAAATACACCACCTTCTCTCTACGAACATATATAGGACATTCTAGATAAGAGAATGGAAATCTAGAATGAGTAAATAGAGTCACCTACTTGATATCTTTAATAACAGACTGTGAAGTATTTGGCGAAACTAGAGAGCATGATTTAGTCTTGTTAACTAGTTTCCCAGACATTCTCTCATAAAGTGATAGTTTACCCATCATAGCAATCAGAGTCGATGGCTCTCTAGAGGACAAAAGAATAGTATCATCCGCATAACATAAATGAGTGATACTGGGGCATCCTTTATCAATAAAGTATGAAATAAACCTCTCATTCTTCTACTGCTCCATTAATCTTGCTAGAAGTTCTGTCCCAATTATACAGTGTGAGGGGATAAGGGATCACCTTGTTTAATCCCTCTCCCTGAATTAAAGTAACCATATCTGACCCCATTTATATTGATGTTGTACCAATTATTTGAGAGCAATCTCCAGAACAAGTCTACTCATCCATATGAGAAACCAAACTGCCTCATAATCTGACACAAGTAGCTCCAACCGACTCTATCAAAAACTTTTGTCATGTCCAGCTTCATAATAATATTTCCATTAACAACTGCCTTGCTAATGCAATGAACCAACTCTTGGTGAGAATTATGATATTTGTAATTGATCTCAAGCAAGTATGTGTGATTGATCTAGGTAAATGTGTACTTGCAAAATTTTCACAAACTATGTCTGATAGTTTATACGAGTCCACCAAACTATAGAGTACCAGGTCCTCTATGAGTTTCCACTGAGAACGCTAACGAAATAGTTAGTAAATAAGTCAGGGAGTTTTACGTGGAAAAATCCCTGCTCAAGGGGATAAAAAACCACGACCTACACTGGTAGGATTTCAACTTCACTATGAGCAACTTTTAGATTACAATCTATGCAATCTAGGAATTAAAATCTTAATCCCTCACTAACTCGTAATACACCTATTACAAGCCACTTTGCAATACACCTATTATAAAGACTTCAACTCATGACTAACTTTAGTCACGACACAAACACAAAGGGTTTATGGTTAAACAAAGGAGTTCCTAAGCAACGCTTCTAGCTAAGCAAATTAGGAATTACAATGAAAAACAATAACAAAGTTACAACTCAACTAAGGACAAAAAAATACTAGATTTAGGGACTGGTCCGTAGTAGCGTTAAACTTTGTTCTTGAGGCACTTGAGAATTGAATGCACGAATCTCAGAAAGCTTGAATGCTTGGAGTGAATTCTCAAGTGTTCAAATGATGTTTTTTTTGTAATACTCTTGTTAATACACCTTTGACGACATCACTTGAATGATGTAAGCACTTGGTTGGTCAAAAGACAAGTGACTGCAGAACTGTGCTGCACTGTTTCTATGGCAGTCACTTTCCAGCTGTACATAGTTGACTTTCGTACTGCTGTCAGGGAAACACAAGGGATCAGGTCCCTGTGTTGGTTCTCTATCTTCTAAAGTTGCAGCAATTCACATTAGCTGGAGTCCGTTGATTATCAATGTGTACCAAGTATGTCAGGTTCCCCATCTGGTTCTTTGTCAATAAGTTTGTTAGATTATTAAAACATAAAGCTAAGACATTGAAAACCCATCAATTTCCCCCTTTTTGATGATGACAAACTTAGACATTGATAACAAATTTTTAGAACAGAAATAACCAGATGAAGCAACAGGAACATCACAAGTTCCCTCTGAATTTATGCTTCCCCCTTAATCAGATCCCTATTTCAATTATACTTCCCCTTTTGGCATCATTAAAAATACACTAGCAGGCAATTACCATAAAGAAGTCTAGCTAGCTAACTCATGCCACATATGCGCACACAACATGATAGAAAAGAGAAACAGAGAACATAAGCCTTTAGATAGCAAAAGAGGATAGTTTTTATATGTAAAACATATGCCTTTGCTATACAACAAAGGCAAAGATTGGACTGTTGTCATCGGGAGCAATACTGGTACATCCCATCCATATCAAAACAAAAAAAAAACAAAAACAACTGCCAAGTCATTAAAACAAGAAAGGAAAATACAAAAACTGGTCACTGAAAGGGGTTACTTAGGGGGCACTAGGAGTGGAGGGCTTGGAAGCTGTAGCAAGGGTTTGGCGAACTAGGTCTATTCGAGTATTCGCCGACTTTTGCTCGGTGAGCAGTTTCTCTTTCAGGTTCTCCACTTGTGCCCTGAGATCAACATTTTCTTTTGTCAAACGAGCTATCTCCTCATTTGACCCTGGGGCCCCTTGGGCCTGCTGACCTTCCAGGATAGCGTTCCTCGCCTTCAATCTTCGAATCTCCTCTGTTGCGCTGTTTTGAGCATTGATGAGCTGAGAGATTGTCGATGTACTGCCTACCCCCCCCCCATTCTTCTCGATGCACTCACATTCCTCCAAAGTTGTCTGAGAGAAGGTCTACTTCTTGGTCCCTACTTTGCACTGTCCCAGTGGCACTTTGAAGAACTTAAACACGTGCGTAAGGAGGAACCCATACGGAAGACCATGATTGCCATCCTTGAAAGTTGCTACCTTCTGCATGTGCTCAATCATGATAGCAGGCAGATTCAAAGCTGAAAATCCATCTAGTGCCTCCATTAGATACAAGTCTGATTTTGAAGCCATGGACCTCCTCTCAGCACGGGGTAGAAGAACTTTGTTTACTAGCTCGAACAACAACTGATAAACAGGTAACAAGGCTTTCTTGTGAACCCGTTCCCCCTGCTGGTTTGCTCCTTCCTTTACAATTGCATTTCGGAAGTTTGAACTACACACATTCTTTACAGAAGACACACAACAGTAGGGACTTTAAGAATATCCCCAAGCAAAGCCATATCAAACACGATATCCACCCTATTAACTAAGGCACAATGTGGTCGGTATCAACGGGAAAGAGGTCAGCATAGAAGCTATAAACCTCATCCTCATACACTTTAGGCGAATCTAATTGGAACAGATTCCCCCACCGTTGAAACTCAACCATCTCAATTACTTGTCTCATGCCAGCCATATCAGAGATTGCAGGGTAAAAAGTGCGACCCAACAAGACCTTTTGGTGCCTCAAACGTTCTGAAGCAGAACTAGTTTCACTTCTCACTCTCTTTGCAGAATCAGGTTCCTTCGCAGGTTCCAACTTTCTCTTGCCAGACTTCATAGCACTTGATTTTGCTTTTCCACTAGACTTGACCAAAACATCCTCATCAGGAACTGATGGTTCACTCAAAACATCTTTCAACATTGAACTGGGGGTTGTAACATCCTCCACTGAAATAGATTGCTTCTACTTCGGGACCTTTTCACCAAGGAACTAGGTTCCTCTGTTGCTTCCTCATCCACTTCCACCACAGGGACACTCTTATCACATACTACTTCACCATATTTCACCAACCTCTTCTTTTTCTTCTTACTTCTCCTTTTGCTCTTTTGGAGGACAGACTCATAAGCTTCCTTTGCTTGCAACCTAGTAGTAGGTTGCTTAGTAGAAGACTCAGGAGTGACNTAGCAACTCATAGGGGGTTTTGTCTAGGAGTGATCTGATCATGCACCTGTTCACCAAGTAGCAGGCAGTGTTGACTGCTTCAGCCCGGAAGTTCTTTGCAATTCTACTATCAATCAGCATTGTTCTTGCCATTTCCTCAAGAGTTCTATTCTTCCTTTCCAGAACTCCATTTTTCTGGGAAGTTCTTGAGGCAGAGAAGTTGTGGGTAATGCCATTTTCGTTACAGAACTCATCAAATTTGGCATTGTCAAATTCTGTTCCATGATCTGATCTAATACATGCTACTCTAGACTCCATCTTCACTTGGATTTTCTTCACAAAGGCCACAAATACCTCAAAGGTTTCATCTTTTATTCTCAGAAACAGAGTCCAAGTGAACCTGGAGTAGTCATCCACTATCACAAAGATGTACCTTTTTCCTTCCCTGCTTTGCACTCTCATAGGGCCACACATATCCATATGAAGAAGATCAAGTGGCTTTGAGGTGCTGACATCTTTCTTAGACTTGAATGTGGACTTCACATGCTTCCCTTTAGCACAAGCATCACAGACTTTCTGTTCTTTGAACTTTGACATGGGCAGACCACGGACCAGGTCCTGCTAAATCAGTTTATTCAAAAGAGAGAAGCTTGCGTGCCCCAGTCTTCTGTGCCACAGTTCAGCATCATTATCAACAACTTTCAAGCAACTCAGATCATTACTTTGTAGAGACTCAAAATCAGCAACATAGATGTTCTTGTATCTTTTGGCCAGAAGTACCACTTCACCAGTTACCAGATTTGTAACTATGCATATCTTGGACAAGAACTCCACCTTGTTTCCTTTATCACAAATTTGAGAAACACTAAGGAGACTGTACTTGAGACCATTGACATAGTACACATTCTCAATTGAGTGAGTGAGTGACTTCCCGACTTTTCCAAATCCAAGAATGTACCCCTTTTTCCCATTGCCAAAGGATACACTCCCTCCTTACATGGCTTTTAGTGAAAGAAAGTCCATGGTGTTCTCAATCATGTGCTTTGAACATCCACTATCCATGAACCATTGTTGACTGCTTCCTTTCACTATTCCCTGCACAAGGAAATCAAGAGTTAGTTTTAGGAACCCAAACAAGTTTAGGTCCCTTGTAGTAAGCAAGAGGATGAATAAGAACTCTCTTGGTCCATGCTGGTAACATGCGTTTTTTATGCATGGCACCTGGTCCCTTTTTAGTAGTTACCTTTTCAGCAAATACTTTGTTTTTCTGAATAGATTAAACCTTGGCTTGGCAATTTTCCTTGAAATTCCCATTGTTCCCACAGTGGGTACACAGCCAGTTATCTGGTATAGGAACATACTTGCTATGGGGGTTGTAAGGAGTTCTCTCCCTTTGAAATCCTGTTCCCTGCCTGTTTCCACCATTGTTGATATACATGGCAGTAATAGCTTCATAGGACCAGGTCCACTTAAGGGACTTTTCAAGATCATTTTTACTCTTTCCAGTTCAGTTTGGAGATGCTTATTTTTCTCAAGTTCAACACACAAGCTAGTTCTCGCAGCTTTCAACTCGTTTTCAAGCTTAATGTGTGCCTCACTAGCTACCTCTTTTCGTTTCTCAGAATTTCCAGGCGAAGACTCAGTTCCTAGTCCCTCTATAGTTTCCCTCAAGCCTGCAATTACTATTAAGAGATCATCCCTCTCATCCTCAATTGCAGTCACTCTCTTCACTAAAGCATCCTTATTTTTACTTAAATTCTCAATGTTTTCTTTTAAGTCAACAGCTACAACCACCAAATCATCTCTTTCATTCTCTACACTAGCAATTTTTTCAGTTAAAACCTTATTTTCAATCTCCAAATTACTTATGGTTTCCTTAAGATCAACTACACATACTACCAAATCATCTCTGGTCTGTTCAGCTTCTCCTAGTTCTATGGTCACGACATCTTTATCCTCTGCCAGACTATGATAGGCATCAATTAGTACATTTGCTAATGACATGAGTTTCTTAGGGGAGTAGGATTTCAGATTTCTTTGAACATCCCTGAAATTTACCTCATCATTGTCATCATCTTCATTATCTTCATCATCATCTTATTGTGCCATCAAAGTGAATATTGAATTATATTCGTCTATTTCACTTTCAACTGCCATCATGGAACTGTCACCTGCATCAGTTTATCCTTCAAACTCGCTTGAGGAATCTCCCAATGCTGCAAGAGCTTGCTTCATAACGTTATAAGCGGCATTCTTCCTTTTGAAGCATTTGTCAGGAGCCGGGTTCCTTTTGGCTGCTTTATCAGGGTTGTACTTGAAGCGTTCTTGCTTCAGGAGAGGACAATCTTTGATGAAATGCCCTGGCTTTCCACACTTATGACAGAGATCATAAGTCTTTGGTCTGCTAGTGGTGCCCCTTTTTGGATTCCTCCATTTCTTCTGACCATTTTCTGAAACCTTTTGGTTAAGTACGCCACCCTTCTTTGGTTCTCTTCTTTCACTGTCCTTCTTCTTCTTCATTTCGTATGTTTTGAGATTTCCAAGTAGCTTATCTATAGTTAGGACCTGCAGATCCTTTGTCTCAGTAATGTCATTCACTTTACTCTCCCACGAACTAGGCAGAACACTGAGAATTTTTCTCACAAGCTTGTTCCTAGGAATAATTTCACCAAGTGAGTGTAGCTCATTTATGATGGAGGTGAATCTTGTGTGCATGTCTTGAATAGATTCATCATCTTTCATCCTGAAGAGCTCATACTGAGCGGTGAGCATATCAATCTTAGATTGCTTTACTTGAGTGGTTCCCTCATGTGCTGTCTGCAAAGCTTCCCAAATTTCCTTGGGAGATTGACAAGCTGAGATCCTGTTATATTCATCAGGTTCTATACCACATACCAAAATTTTTTTGGCACGAAAATTTTTCTCCACAGCTTTCCTATCCGCATCGTTGTATTCCTTTCTGGTCTTTAGCATCGTCTCCGGAGGATCTCCGACCTTCTTCGTTAGGACATAAGGACCATTACATATAACATCCCACAACTCAGAATCTTCTGCCATGATAAAGTCATGCATTCTTGTCTTCCACCACCCATAGTATTGCCCATTGAACCTGGGTGGTCTACACGTAGACTGACCTTCTTCAAAATTTGGTAGAGCAGCCATAAGGATCCTTCCTAGGTGTTAGCCTGATAGGAAGAGCCCGTTCTGATACCAATTGATAGTTTATATGAGTCCATCAAACTATAGAGTACCAGGTCCTCTATGAGTTTCCACCGAGAACGCTAATGAAACAATAAGTAAATAAGACAGGTAGTTTTATGTGGAACAATCCCTACTTAAGGGGATAAAAAACCACGACCTACACTGGTAGGATTTCAACTTCACTATGAGCAACTTTTAGATTACAGCCTATGCAATCTAAGAATTAAACTCTTAATCCCTCATTAACTCGTAATACACCTATTACAAGCCACTTTGCAATACACATATTACAAAGACTTCAACTCATGACTAACTCTAGTCACGACACAAACACAAAGGGTTTATGGTTTTACAAAGGAGTTCCTAAGCAACGCTTCTAGCTAAGAAAATTAGGAATTACAATGAAGAACAATAACAAAGTTACAACTCAACTAAGGACAACAAAATACTAGATTTAGGGATTGGTGCTGAGTAGCATTAAACTTTGTTCTTGAGGCACTTGAGAATTGAATGCACGAATCTTAGAAGGCTTGAATGCTTGGAGTGAATTCTCAAGTGTTCAAATGATGTTTTTTTGTAATACTCTTGTTAATACACCTTTGATGACATCACTTGAATGATGTAAGCACTTGGTTGGTCAAAAGACAAGTGACTGCAGAACTGTGCTGCACTATTTCTGTGGCAGTCACTTTCCAGCTGTACACAGTTGACTTTCGTACTGCTGTCAGGGAAACACAAGGGATCAGGTCCCTGTTTGTTTCTCTATCTTCTAAAGTTGTAGCAATTCACATTAGCTGGAGTCCGTTGATTATCAATGTGTACCAAGTGTGTCAGGTTCCCCATCTGGTTCTTTGATAATAAGTTTGTTAGATCATCAAAACATAAAGCTAAGACATTGAAAACCCATCAATGTCAAATAAACCTACTAAGATAATATCCCAGTAGTGACGGTAGAATTTTCCTGATATTCCGTCAGGCCCAAGTGCAGTGTCAGCACAAGTAAGAAAAATGCATCCTTGACCTCCTCCATAGTAAGATTTACTTCCAGCAAAGCTGTTGGCCCAAGTCAAGGTTAGTTTTGAAGATTGACAAAGGAAGCTCAGGCATGAACCAGGTCCATCCCTTGTGTGCATATACACGGGAAGATTCGAGCATGTGAAGGATATAAACTTAACTTGGCATAATTGATATCTCCTGATCGAAAAGGTTGCAAAATAGATAAGGAGAAGGATGCCATACCAAAAGAGAACACTGTCCAAGATAGGGAAGGAGCTTTAAGTTGAGATCAACTAGAACTCTTCCACCAAAGAAGAGTAGCATTAGAACTCCAGTTATTTCTTCATCTACTAACTCTATAAATTGCAGGATGTTCTCACTTTACAGGTTACGCACAAAACAGAAGTTAAACGTGAATTGAGAGCAAAATAGCAAGGCATTTTGCAAGAAGTTCGTGTGTGATTCAAGTGTGCAAACCTGAAGCTACATGAACCAAATAGAAGAACCAGTTCCAAGTGTCTGTTTTTTATTCTAGTTTAATTTTAGTAGGTGTTTTCATATTGTACCTTTTAGCTTTATTTAGAGGCAATTGTAATAGGTACTTAGAGTATTCAAGTTAGAGTTAACTTGAAGTTGTTGCAACAGTTAGAGGCTGTTTGCTACAACAAGATTAGAGTTAATCCTAGGTTTACAAAAGAATTTTATAAATGTAGTACGGCTCATTGATTTAGTGGAGAGTTTGGGGAAATCCTTTTGAGAAGTAGGTCGTGGTTTTTTCACCTTTTGAGCTAGGTGTTTTCCATGTAAAATACTTGTGTTCTTTACTTTCAGCATTTACTATTTCAGCAATAGTAGGTTAAGGAACACTTAGAAGAACCAGGTCCTTCGATAATCAGTTTAAGAGAAAAATTGGACACCACACAAAATAACCCCCCCTTGTGTGTTATAGAACTTAAAACATCAATTGGTAGCAGACCCGGTTATCCTTGAAGAGTCTAACACCTTAGGAACAGATCAAGATGAGCGCACCACCTGAAAACTAGGAAGGGCAATCCACTGCTAGGCCACCACTCTTTAATGGCCAGTACTACTCTTGGTGGAAAAATAGGATGAGAGATCATACATCAGAGAAGACTATGAGCTATGGGACATTGTCACTGATGGTCCCCTGGCTACCATGAAGAAGAATGCTGAAGGAGTAGATGTGCCAAAAACGAGAGCTAACTGCACTGCTGAGGACTTAAGGAAATGGGAGAAGAATGCTAAGGCCAAGAAATGGCTTGTGTGTGGACTTAGTCTAGACGATTACAGTAGAATTCAAAGCTGTACAACTGCTAAGGAAATTTGGGACACTTTGCAAGTGGCTCATGAAGGAACACCTCAACTAAAGAGGTCTAGAGGAACTCTACTGTATTCTCAATAAGAGAATTTCACCAGGAAGGAAGGGGAAACCATCCAGGAGATGTATACAAGGTTCACCACACTGACAAATGAACTCAAGTCTCTTCGAAGGATTATCCCTAAAGAAGATAGAGTTGAGAAGATTTTGACAAGGGTTCTACCAGTAACTTGGGAGAGCAAAATCACTGCTAAGTGATTTTGCCATTCAGGAATCAAAGAACATGGCCAAGAAGGAAAGGAGCCTGGCACTCAGAATCACTGAAGGTCCTGAACTAGAAGATGATGAAATGGTCACGATCACAAAGGACTTCAAGAAGTACCTAATGAGAGGAAAGGGTCCTTCAAGAAGTGGAAACTATATCAAACCAAGGGTTCCTGAAAAGCAAACCAATGAGGGGTGCTATAAATGTGGGAAGACTAATCACCACATCAAAAACTACCCTCAATAGAAAATTGAATAGAAGAAGGAAAGAGCTGAACGAAGAAACAGGAAGAAGGAACAGGTTCAACCCAAAAAGAACAAAGGATCAACAAAGGCTATGGTTGCTGCTTGGGGAGAAAGCTCAGATGATGAAGATGGAGATGAACAATCACTTATGGCCATTGGAGAATCTGATGAGGAATCTGAGGTAAGTGTAATTCATCAAGATTAAATTTTTGTCTAAAGAAATGCTATCTGAGTTACTTCTAGATTTCATTGATAAATCTGAGAATCTAAATAATGAAAAGGAATAGCTATCTAAGGAGTGTGCGATTTTGAAAGCTAAGTGCAAAAATCTGGAACTTAGGTGTTTAACCCAAAAAATAGTTTTCAAGGTCAAAGCAATAATTTTATATGACAGGCCACAAGCAACGGATTCAATCCGAAATATATAAATTTTCGTTAATGCAATGTGATAGAGAAGTGAAAAATAAATTCAATGACAGATAATATAATAAAAAAAAAGTAGAGAAGAAAGAATTCTTATTGAATGATCCTTGATAGGATAATGAGCCGAACAGAGCTTGAAGGGCCGAACTATGGCTAACTTAAGAGCAAGATGCTATGAATTACAATGTATATAATTGTAGAGAAGAAAATTAGATTCCCCTGATGGTGGTAAAAGTATGTCTATTTATAGGGCTAAATCTAAGTAACTATTCTCCTTGAATTATGGATCCATTATGAGCATTTATTCAATCCATCCATTACTTTTGGAAGACTTGTAACAGCTGTGTAAATGCTGGAACTTCGTAACTGATGAGTTAATTGCGTAACTGATGAGTTAATGCCGTAACTGATGAGTCAATCCCGTGTCTGTTGAGTCAATCTCGTGCCTGTTGAGTGAATCTCGTGCCTGTTGAGTCAATCTCGTTCCTGTTGATCAATCTTGTAATTGATTGCCTTATTCTAACCGTTACAATCATCTATTGCATTTATTAATAATTGATTTGTAACTGATGGTGTAATGATGATAAATCCCATATAATCCGGGATTAATTGATTCCATCCTCATTTGTAATCATGAGATATTCTCCCGCACGTGATCCGGGCTATTTTATGATGATCAGTTCCGAGGCTAACATGCACGGTACGAGTATGTTCGGTCCCGAGGGTGTTTCACATATCATCTGTACATGTCACTCTTCACTTTTCTCCAAACTTTGCTGACACGTGTCGCCATTTAATAGACCCACATAGCGGGTCTATTTTTCACTAATGCAGATAGTCCCCCCACTTTCCGGTTACTCACTATGATGTGACCGGGAAGTGGAAGATTTTATCTTTTTCATCCTTGCCTCTGCCTCATTAAAAACTTTGCCGAAAAATCCCATAGGGACAAAAACCGGACGAAGGAAAAAAGAGTGTAGAACTTAGAGATTCAGATGATAACTCCACCGCTTATGTTCCTTTCATCAATAATCGGTTGGCTTACCCCTGTCTTGTTTCGGGGTTTTAAGACAAATGTTTGCCTTATGTTTGCAAAGTTTGATATATAAATTTCGGCTTTATTTTTTGCGTATTTTAATGTTTGGGTTTTTGTTTCACCCTTTGTTATTTAACTTTGCATTAAAAATGCTTCAATGCTTCGTGACTTTTTGAATAAGCACGAATTATAGAAGAGGGCCCTTTTATGAACGACACTTAATGAAGAAGACGTCTCAACTTCATAGTGGTGTAAACATACGAAAGAAGAAATAGGAACAGACATGTTTCTTTGAACAACTTTGAAGAAAGTTTTGTATCATTCTATCTTTCGACATATATAATACTTTACATGTATTTAAGTATCATCTATAACTCTTTCGTAACTGTTTTCTTTACAACAGATTTTTAAAAAATTCAAGGGTATATCTTGCAACGCATGATTAAATATTGCCTTTAACCTAAACATTCGTAAGATTTTGAAATTTACATCCGCGAGTGTATTCTTCATAGGTTTTTTGAATCAGGCTTGCGTTTTTGGCTCGTGACATTGCTCTTATCTTTCGATTTGTTGGGTAGACCTTAGGCTTGACTTGAATTCTGATTTTACTAGTCTTCTTTGCCTTCCATATATATAGTCCCCCAAGTGTTAGAGCTTTAAAGTATGAAATCTCGAGCATTTGATTATTCCTTCCATGTGGTCCATTTCCTGAAAAGGAAAAACATACGTGACTCGGAGGTATATATTTTAGATGATGACTACTTAACCCTTTTATTTCATTAGAAAGGATGTAACCTAGACCGGGAATAATACAGTGTTCCTCGTGTCTTTCGGGTCTAATATCATCATTTGGCATTTTTAGGGAATTTATCCGAGTACTAATTTTTCTTGGCACTTTAGAAAATTATTTGAGTGCTCATACATAGTCTTTTGGACTTAAAATATATATTTTGATGCATCGTTACTTGTGCGATGTCTAAAGTTGCACCTTTGGGTGTCTAACTTTTAAATAAAAGAGGGCCCTTTTATGTATTTTATATAATAGGATCGATTGATCCGAGTAGACTTTTAGTCTGAGGGGTATTAATCCCGGTAGGATTTACAAGAGTATTGACCCCATTAAGATTTACGGGAGTATTGATCCCGGTAAGACATTGAGTTTAAGGGAATATTGATCCCAAACAAATATATATCTTAGTAGATTTATCCTGAAGAGATATTTAATCTGTTTGGATTTGAATCCAAATTGGAGTAAATGAACATACTTCCAAGTAGAGAGGGACACATGTACGAAATATTTGAGATTTTCGTTTATATATATGGGATAATCGATTCGAGTCATAATACAATTAGCCATTAAGAAAGGCTTATATATTTAGCTTGAATGGTCGTTGTTGGACCGAATATAAGTCACGTGTTTTTTCAAAGTGAACTTTATTCTGGTGGCTTAATTGCATACATTTATCTTGACTTAGATGTAGAACTCTCATTTTTATCGTGGGATTCTTGACTCTGACATGGAGTTCTCGATCCTTTTTGTGTACATGTAGTATATGTATTTTTAAAGAACTCATTCGACACTGTTTGAAGTGTTTATGATTGATATGAGCAATACAACTAACTGAGTTGAGCTAGTAAATAGTATCAGAATACTCTTAGGAATTCTATCTCCCAAGGCAATCAATTGTTTGTATCACTTCTTATAATGTCAGGTCAAATTGACTAATCTTCAAGTATAAGTAATCTTCCTAGTGTTTGAGTTTTGAGGTATGAGAACTCAAACACTGTAATCATAATTTGACAATCCGCAGTTTTATAGTCCCCGGTAGGATAGTTAGTTTCGATATTGAAGGACTTTCAAATGGTCCAGTTCCAACATAGGGATGGTAACAGAGCTCTTTTTATCAAATATTTTGTACTCTGGACGGGAACTACGGAGGTTCCAAAATGTTATCGAGGATCATGCCATATCTTCATATTGACTTTGATGAGTTTTCAATTTAAAGCCTTATTACCGGAGTAATTTTCACTGCTTTCTTTATAAATTTCTCGCATCATATATTTAGTTTGTTTGGTCCATGTGGCATTTTAGCTTTTGGAGCCTTGAATATTCTCAAATATAATTCTCCTTCAACAAGGCAGAACGGGATGAGACACACTCAGAGTTATCGAGAGCATGCTTGTCTTTGGGTAAAGTCCCATTCTGCAAGTAATAAATGAATTTATTATGCCAATTCCAAATTAAAATAGTCAAGCCTACCTCATTTCATTCGAATTGATGATAGATCAGGGATCGCCTAAATAAGAGATCGCTCGATCCCGAGATTGTTTGATCCGGAAACGATATTTCTCAATAAGAGCCTAGAGTTACTTTCAGAGTTAGTGATATCATTAGTAGATCTGAGACTAGCACACCGGCTTGATTTTCTTGGGCTGCATAGTTTTCTTGGATTTGATCAATCGTTAAATCAATATTTTTTCTCTAAGTCCCCCAGCTAATTCAAGCCCTGTAGCATATGCTTCATACTCGGCTTTGTTGTTAGTAATAAAATAACTTTTATGAATTATCTAACTACTTTCCCTGATATGCATTAAGCACTGTCTCTAACTCGAAAATTTTTGTACTTGTGGACCTAATTGTGTAGAAGGTCCAGATCCCGAGAATTATCCCAGAAATAACAGCTACTTCCTTTTCAGCTTCGGATAATATGTTTGAGCTAAGATTAATCATGAAATCTGTCAAAATTGTGATTTTGTAGTCGTACGTGGCTGATAAATAATACCGTATTGACTAAGTTCGACTACTCATTTAGCTAGCCTTCCTGACAGTTCATGTTTATGCAAAATATTGCGTAATGAAAATATAGTGACTACGGGAATTGAATGACATTGAAAATAAAGCCTTAGATTTAGGGCAGCTACAATTAATGCCAACTTATCAAAATGTAGATATGTAGTTTCCGTATCTAAGAGCATTTTATAATAGATAAGCGAATGTGTACCTTTATCTTCTTGAATTAAAATTGCATTTACTGAGACATCCGAGACAATTTGGTGTACCAATAATCATCTTTCTCCTCGGAATTTTAAAAGTAATGATGCATTGTTGTTAGCTAGCAAGTTCGAATGATTCGACTTTTCGGACTAAATCAATCTTTCGAAGTTCTGTAACTTTATCTTTTATTATTTGATTCTAGTTTCTTCTTTTGCTTGACCAGATTATACCGCGGGTCAATATTGAGCATATAAACCTTTACCTCCGGTGGTATACCTGTTATGTTAGCATGGAGGCAAGAAAAGCAATTTTTGTTAGCATGTAAAAGTTTAATCAACTTACCTTTAAATTTGGTGTCGAGTCTCGACCAACGTAAACCTTCCTATTTGGGAAGTCAATGATAATTTCTAGTTCTTCAGCATTTGACCTTGTGGCTTCTGATGCCTTCGGTTCAATGATTGCTTCCGAAAATATTTATATAATTGTCCAAGGTTATTAATGAACCTTCCTTCCTCGTGGTCTATTCCATCCCGCAACTATCTCTTCTTTTTCAGTTGTTAGGTGTGGTATCTTGTAAGCAATCTCGTAGGTGTTTTACCCATGTTATTCCTAATCTTCATTCTTCTCTTGTGGAATTTTGCAACTTAGCAATGTAATTCCTTACCTGTTCGGGTAGATCCGGATCTTATCCAGCCCGCGAAGAAAATCTAGTATCTCTTTGCTCGAACCTATTTTTTTTTTGCGTTAAGATTCGGATCACCCAAGAATCACATCCGTTTGATCACCAAACATGTTTTTGACTTTCAGTTTAATGGGCGTGTCTTCCTCTATTCGGAGCTTTGTATTATATCGAATTTAAATTTTACTCCTCAGTTCCGGGAAGGTCCGTCATTATTCTTCTGACTCCTTCAATCGGATCCGGTATCACCTCGGTTTGGTTTTCGAACCTGTTTATGGACATCTTATTAGTGTCGATTCGACTTACCATGTCTTCTTCTGTTTAAATCCCGGTGCTGTAACGGTTATGCATATCATTCTCGTAGGATAGATAGGAATTCTCGGAGGTGTTCTATCCGCTCCCTCTGTTCCTTGATCTGTTTCTGTAAGGTTAGAACTAAATTTTGCAAATTAAAATTACCTGGTGTATCTGAACCTCATGTTCCGAGATTGTTTCGTACAAATCCGTTATAATCAGTTCTGGTACTAATAGTTGCAGTACCAATATACCGATGTACATTCTCCATTTTCTCTGCTTGTTGCTTATATCAATCACCTTGCCAAAATTTCCTTAGACCCCGGCCAAAATTCGACCGCAGACCTCCCAAACAGTACACCGCTATTGCCGAACCAATAGACCAGCTGTATGAAAGGCTTAAAGCCGCTGGCTACGTCACCCCTATCCCCGCCATAACTCCAGAAAATCCTTCCTAATGGGTCAACCCCGAACAAAACCCTGTGCATACCATTCCGGCATGAAGGGTCATCCAATTGATGAGTGCC
>NW_017673053.1:138540-153288 GCF_001879085.1 Nicotiana attenuata | reverse complement strand
GGCTAACTAAACCCTCTTACTTTGAACCACAGTCAAGCAATTTTAAAACAGTTATAGCCAAAAAATCAATTTCAAGGCCGGATCCAAACTAAATAATGGGACTACCAGTCAATTGACTCTCACAAAATCAGTACCAAGACTTAAACTAGCCCGGATTAACGAGCAAATCAGAAATAGACCTAGAACTAATCAAAATTTCTAAATTAATAACATGAAACAAGAAAGAACTGAGAACCCTAATAGAAACTAGAAGAAAGGAAATCTTACTTAATAAATTTTATTCTGATAAAATCACACTAACACATAGCTAACCAAGATCACAACAGACTAATAACCAGGCACAAAATCAAAACAAACATTAACGAAAATTAAATGCGTATCGGAGTAGAGGTTTAACAAGTATGAGAACAAGAAACAAACTAAACAAAATAAAGAAAGGAGAACCAAACTTAACTGACGCTCGAGACTCTGCCACTCTCCGATCTGACGTTTGAACCAATCCGGTGACATTCGACCACCACTGACACTGAATTCCTCATGAGGAAGACGAAAGGATCGCATAGTATTAATTTGGAGAGGTTTGGGGCAATTAGGGTTTTGGCCGGAAACTTTGAATCCATATTCGAGAAGTTCCGGCCATTTTTGAGGATCAGGGCCTTGGGGGTTTGATAGAGGAGGTCGTGGTGGTCTTATGGTGTAAATTTGGTGGGGTTTGGTAAAGGTGGTATCCTGGCCGGAAATTTCGATCTAATATTCGAGCATTTTGGTTACGATTTGAGGGAAACTAGGTTGGGGGTTGGAAAGAGGAGGATGAGAGGATTGAGGGGTGTAATTTTTGAGTGATTTGGAGCTTCGCCGCCGCCGCCGGCGATTTCCGGCCGGCGGCGGACGGTGGCAAGAGGGTGGAGATACGGCGGGGTACGGTGAGGTACGGTGGGGTACGGTGGTGGTGTTACAGTTGTACGAGGAAGATGATAAGTGTTCTTGAGTTCATACAATTTTTCGGACACTTTTATTAAACCCCTTGGACTAATGAGGACCGTTAGATGATGGGGAACGGAGGGCCACGATTAATTGGTCTAACATTATTTCAAAACGACGTAGTTTCTCCCCTATACTACGTCGTTTTAAGAGCTTTTGGACCGGGCAGTTGGGCTAGTTTTGGACAGGTTTCAAGTGTGCAAATTTTGGGCTTTGATTTGGGCTGGGGTGAATTTAGCCCAAATTCCTTTTTTTTGATTTTGTTTTCTTGCTTTTGTATTCTATTTATTTATTTATTTATTTTGGTATTTTAGTATTTATTTATTTTTTCTGGTTTTATAAAAATGCTAGAACAAAACAAAGACTCAATTAAGCTATTTAAACTTCCTAAAATTACTAAAAAAACTCTATTTAGAAATAAAACGCAACAATTAACAATTAAGAGCGCAACAGCCTATTTTTTGCAAGTTTTCTTTAAACTTTATTCTAAATCTAATTAATACCTAATTAATACTAAATTTGTAAAAATAAAAATCCCTAAATGCATGTGCGTATTTTTCTGTATTTTCATATTAAAATGCAACCAATTAACACCAAAATTCACACAAAAATTCACAAAAATTGTAAAATAATAAAGAAATCAATTATTTGAAACTTTTGGAATTAATTTGCTTAGGGCAAAAATTACGTGCTCACATCTATTACTCACCTCAAGCTGGCCACAAGTCTAGCTCGCTATGCCTTTGCCTTTCGAATCAACCTCTTCGCACGCCGAATCTGATTAAAACCACAAAGAATACATTATAATAGGCTAAAGAAACATAACCCAATTGAAAAGACTCGAAAAATACCAAAATTCACTAAGTTGGCAAAACCCGAGCCCTGGGCCCACTTCTCGAAAAATTACGAGATTTACATCACCGGATTCCTCGTCTCTCCACGAGTCCATACATATAAAATTCACCAAAATCGGAGTCCATTTGACCCCTCAAATCATCAATTTAAGCTCTCTTAAGTTTCAAGCCCTAACCTCCATTTTTGGCATTTAGTCCCTTAAATTTCAGTGTTCAATCCATGATTTTTCACTATATAAACATACCGAGTCCAATAGTTCATACCTGATGAAGTCCCTTCGAATTCTCTTCAAAATCGCCCAAGAAACCGCCTAAGCCGAAGTCCAAAATATTTTTCTTCTCTTTCAAAATCGTGAAAACACTGTTCACTTAAACCCAGACCGTTTTCCGCTTCTGCGGTTATCATGCCGCACCTGCGGTCACCGCATATGCGACCAAACGATCGCTTCTGCGATCTCACTTAAATTTCTCCGGACCGCTTATGCGGTCTAGAACCGCTTCTGCGGTCGCCGCATTTGCGGATCCACGTCCGCTTCTGCGGAAATTGCCAAGCCCTCAAGGACCGCTTCTGCGATCGCTCACCCGCTTCTGCGAACCGCTTCTGCGGTCCATTTCCGCAGAAGCGGAAATACCAGATGACAGCAGCAACAGACCTGCAACACACCTCAAAACCTCTCGTTCAACCACCCGAATTCACCCCGAGGCCCCCGGGACCACAACCAAAAATACCAATACATCCTAAAACTTCATTCAAAGTTGTTCTCATCCTTAAAACACATCAAACAACGCTAAAACCATCAAATCACATCGAATTCAAGCCTAAGTTTCTTAAAAATTTCCGAATTACGCATTCGATCAAAAACCCAACCAAACGACGTCCAAATGACCTAAAATTTTACCCGCACATCCAAAATCACCTAGCGAAGCTACTGCAACTCTCGGAATTCCATTCCGACCCCCGGATCAAAATTTCACCTACCAACCGGAATTCGCCAAAATTCAACCTTCGCCAATTCAAGCCTAATTCTACACCGGACCTCCAAATTCAATTCCGATCGCACTCCTAAGTCACAAATCACCTCCCGAAGCTAACCGAATCACCGGAATTTACATTCGAGCCTTCTAACTAATAAGTCAACGTTCGGTTGACTTTTCCAAACCAAACCTTCCTTAAAGAGACTAAGTGTCTCATTTCCTACCCAAACCAATTCAATTCAACTCTAACTCACCCGTTGCTGATAATAAAATATGAAAGAGCAATAAATGGGGGAAACGGGCTGTAATGCATGAGACGACGGGTTGGGTCGTCACAACTTCACAACGCTTCATTTGAAGAAAATTTCCATAGCAAGTATTACCAAGTTGTTGGTACTGAACAGGAGTAAGGTTCTCTTTTATATCGGAGACTATATCAGTGTTAGTATACACACTGATATGGGGTGCAAATTTTGGCTGCTGTTTCACAAAAAACTTAATTCCCTGCATTTGACATGAATAAAAACATATAAATACAACTAAATACACTGACAAGGCTAATTACATATAAAACAACTGGATACAACACAAATGACATTAATTTATCATACATGAATACAACTAAATACAGAATGGAAATTTAAACTGTTGAAAACAACAAATAAATACAATGAAATTGAAAGGAAAAACAGTGATGGGAACCTTGAAAGAAACTTAAAAAGACAACTATAAAAATACATCAGAATACATATAAATACGTATAAATACAACTGAATACATGAATAATACAGATGAATTTCATCAGAAAATTACCTTTTCTTCAACTTTATCTGAGGTTTTAAATGCTTCAACCTCCTTCCCCTTGACAGATGAAGCTTCAGAGATATGGTTTTTCCTCTTTTCCCGAATGGGAAGTGTTGTCTCCTTCATTGATTTCTCGACTTTATCATGTCGAGCTTTTGTTCTCTTCTCCAAAGCAATATCTTTGGCTAAACCTGCGTCCAATTCACCTTGAGTGATTTGCAAGGAGAAAGAGGGCCCATCGAAATTGAGAAGTTTAGTGGGTATACCTCTAGTAATCAACTTGCGGGGTGTATTCTCAGACATTGTAAGAATACGACTTGGGTACTGTTGATTAGATACAATTTGGTTAGTCGAGAGCTTGAGAACAAGCAAAAATGGCGAAAAATCAAAAAAAAAAAAAATGCTAACCACACTACTTATAGAAACAAGCCAGTACAATGTAGATGAAGCGTTAGGGTTTACCCGAGATTGGGGAAGGAGGAAGCTGCGTTGTGAATGAGAGCAATATAATTTTAACCGCGATTACAGGGGATTTGGAAGTATCAATTTAGAGACAAGGGGGAAAACTTGTATTGAGACGTTTTATGTAAAAAGGTATCTATGAGAGAGAGAATCTGAGAATGGAGAGAGAGAAATTAAATAGCGTGTATAATGGCTTAAGTGTAGGAGATACCCAAAATTAAAATTTTTGCTATAAATCATATAACATATGTATAGGATGTAATTTATTGAAATAATATTTATTTTAAATAAATAGGGGGTTAATCTATCCTAGTAAAAATTCCTAGAAGGAACAGATAGCTATAACTTAGAGGCCCGGTAAGCTATAAATTGAGTCTTTTCTACTAGAGAGGCAAAGAAGGAACAGAGCTAGGGCTTTTCGCGTTGGGGATTACAGGTATCATCTGTGAATTATGCTTTTCGTTTTGGTTCCTGTTCGATAATCTGATAACTATGAAATACTATCTTTTTTCAATTGTTATTTGTATTCGTATTGTCCTTATCAAGAATAAAAATTAATTTTTTTAATTTTATTTTATCGGTGTTTGTTTATGACTTTTTCACTTCATATGCATCACAGTATGACTTTTTTCTCTTTGAGTGTCTCTATCTGATAGTTTGCATGTGTGATTATTAATAAAATAGGAATATATTGAAGTTGATTCCTAAGGTTTTATTCTTCTAAGTGTTTAAGAATATTATATGTATAGTGGCCATAGTTTTGTGATAAATTGTTTGAGGGAGAAAAGAGTACTGAAACTTTGGTCATGAACTAAATTAATGTCGAGAATTTTCCATGTAAGGAGGCTATTTGGTACAATTTACATAATAAAGGCCTCTCATCTCTTGAGCCTTCAAAGGAAATTCATCATTGTTAGCTTGCAGTAGTTATAATGGTTATATTCCTAGGATAGTGAAACTGTGAAATTAATTTCAATTTTCAAGGGACAAGTAATACCAAACAAGCCTTCAAGTTTTATCCCTATGAGTTTTGCATCGTAACTCTGCCTATAAGCTTCATATAACCAGTTCAACTGTTCAAGTCTGTATTCCTATGAGCATTGAATTCGTTGGGACATATTCACATAGACATGTCCTACATTAGCAGTAGAGTTGTGCATGCCTAGACCGGTGACCTATTCATACGAAAAAAGGGTTATATTAATTGATACAACATGAAGAATTAACAATTTCAATTAGGGGCGTCAACCGGGCAAGGAGCAGGGGTGCATGCAGCGTTTGAGTACCAGATTCATCTGATCCCGGTATTTTCGACACGAAGCATAGACCTTAATCCTGGATCCGCTTCCGGGAAGGGGTTCCATCTCATCATGGAACGAGCTAGAACATAGGGAGACGGTTGGAAAGATTCATATAGCTGATTCCAAGTAGTTCAGGATTTGAGAACACTTATTAATTGATGAGTTATGTCTTTCATGCTGTTTTTTTCTTGAAGACATGTTTTGTTGATTGCGAGGCCCTCCTTTTGTTTCCTATTGCAAGTGCTTTTATGAATGTGTAAAGAGGTAATATCTCACGTTTCTTTGTTTCTATTGATCGACAGCAACTTGCAACATCTTTGACAAAAGCTCCAAGACAAAATGGTGAGTGACCACTTGAATCTCTTTCTTTTGGACTTTTCATGAGTTACTTGGCAATTGTGGTTTCATGTTTTTTTTCCTGTTGCCTTACTTAGGGTACTCCAAAGATTTCAAACGACATTGACTTGCTTCACCCTCCTGCTGAGCTTGAGAAGCAAAAGCACAAGCTTAAGCGATTGGTCCCATCACCTGATTCTAGTTTTCTGGTATCTACCATTAATCACTATTATTTTGGATTTCGTTGTGATCTATATATATGATTCATGCCTTTTGTCTTTGTGCTTGCTTGTGTAACTTTTGATCAACCGTTGCAGGATGTTAAATGTCCAGGCTGCTTCCAAATGTAAGTTACTGAAAATTAGCAGTTAAATTCCTTGTGTTATAAGTTTCCATGTAGTAGTAAGGTACTAATAATCGATCCAACTCTTACAGAACAACAATTTTCAGCCACTCACAAACCGTGGTTACATGCGCCAACTGCCAGCAAGTGCTCTGCCAGCCAACTGGCGGGCGCGCAAAATTTACTGAGGGATGCTCTTTTAGGGTTAAAGAGAAGGCTATGATGGTCGTGGGGTGATATTTGCTAGAGGTTCTGGTTAAGCTATGACATATTATAAACTAGTAGGTTTTTGAAGAATGAGTTTGTTGAGAGAACTTTTCCTTTGCTCAGTAGTACTTTTTTGTTTTGAGTTCTGACTGATATGAATACTTTGGCTATCATATTACTCTTACCACATTTTGAAGTACTTAATCTTCTTTCCTGATCTTGATTTTAACATTTTTCAGAAGATACTCCATGTTTGTGCATTTATGTTTTTGGTATTCATGTTTAATGCTAGAAATATGCCCTGTTTTGAATTTGAATCGCATGGCTGTTCCTTTGGATAAAATTAAGTTGAATAAAATGCTTTGAGTCTCTCTTGCAATATAGACACGACGTTTGTATGGTACTTTTGACTGGTGCAATGTGCCATGAAAATTGCTTGAATCTGTCAGGAGCTTGACTTACTCAACCCAAGCCTCAGAATGTTTCTAGCTATGTTTGATAAACCTTTTTGGGATGTTATATCATATATGTGTACTTATAACATATAACCACAACTTTATGGTATCGAGTATAACTGAAAAAAGAAGTATGTTCAGCAGATTAATGAATTCTTGTGTGATTGAAGTTGTGTAAAGTCTATTTGTTCAAGTTACTGGTTTTAACCTGGACATTTCAACATACATTACATACAAAATGAAACTTCAAATCCATCTGAACAATGTAAGGGACATGAAAAAAACAGAAACCCAACAATAAAAGAAAAGACCTGGAAGAAAGGCGTCACCTTCCCTTTGCCTCTATGACTTGCCTGTGAGTCCTTAGCATCCACTCAGATCAGATGCAGTGAAGGTTAATCTTGTAGTCACCTTTGTAATCATCCTTGGTTTTTGTCAAATCCTTCTTTCTCCACATCTTTTTGTGCTTCTTTCTCTTCTATTTGCATTTCTCTTGAGTCTCATAGTCCAAGATATATTGACAGTGGAAGCCAAGACTTTGTCACCATAATAGGGAAACGACAAATCTGGAGGGTCCTCCCTCTTAGCATTATTCTGTTTATATATTAGGTCGTCCTACTTATCCACCACAAAGATATTTATATTCATTTCTTTCATCTCAAATCGTTACTAAAGACAAGGAGACCTATTCACTCTCCATGTGTGGAGAAAAAGCAAAAGATTAAAATAAAAGGATAAAAATACCGATTGGGGGAGAATAGAGATGAGCTAAAGTTAGCTGACATGTGGAGAAGTGGAGTGTGCCTCAAAAGGTGCAATTCAAAGGATAAAATAACGTGAAAAATGTTGGAGGAGCAAACAATTATATAGCAAGTAGCAACCCTCAAAAAGCAGAATACGGTATAATGGAAGATATAGATATGCCTTTCTCTTTATAGATTACAATATATCACTTTGTACCGTCCACTTCTTTTACCCAAACACTACCTCTTTATAAAAGCTATTTTTTATAATTACACTTCATTATAACGGTCAAGTTTTCTTTGAAACCAATTTTTCATGTGTTTTCTGTAACAACATTTTACTATAACAGTTAAAAAGTTTCGAAACAAATGAAGCTATTATAAAGAGATTTCACCGTGTTACATATCAAATGGTTGGAGAGAATCTAATGGAACCCCATAGGGCATAGGACTATCCATTGAGTGGTTGGGAGATATTATCAGCCTTTAGAATAAAAAAAATATGGAATTGGGAAGTGTAACGATCCGATCGGTCGTTTTGAGCTTTAGCGCGTCGTTTGGCAGTTTGAGGCCATGAGTAGCTTCACTTCAGGCATTATGACTTGAACGCATGGTCGGAATTGAATTTCGGGAAGTTCGGAGTTGATTTGGAAAGAAAATTCTCATTTCGGAAGCTTTAAGTTGAAAGAATTGACTAAGGTTTGATTTTTGAGTAAACGACCTCGGAATCGGGATTTGAAGGTTTCAACAGGTTCATATGATGATTTTGGACTTGGGCGTATGTCCGGATCGGGTTTTGGATGACCCGTGAGCGTTTCGGCGCCTATTGTGGAAGTTGGCATTTTTGGAAAAATTTCAAAAATTTGGGTTGCAGTGCATTTCAATGTTATCGATGTCCGTTTGGGATTTCGAGTCTAGGAATAGCTCCGTATGGTGATTTTGGTACTGGAGCGCGTTCGGAAGTGGATTCGGAGGTCCATAGGTCATTTTGGGGTCATTTGGCGAAAGTTAGAAATTTGAAGGTTTTTGAGAAGTTTGACCGGAAGTGGACTTTTTGATATCGGGGTCGGATTTCAATTCCGAAAGTTGGAGTAGGTCCATAATGTCAATTGTGACTTGTGTGCAAAATTTGAGGTCAATCGGACGTGATTTGATAGGTTTCGACATCGAATGTAGAAGTTTGAAGTTTTAAAGTACATTAAGCTTGAATTGGAGTGCGATTCATGATTTCGATGTTGTTTGATGTGATTTGAGGCCTCGAGCAGGTCCGTGTTATGTTATGGGAGTGGTTTGTGTGATTGGACGGGGCCCCGGGGGCCTCAGATGTGTTTCGAGGTGGTTTCAGATCATTTCGGGCTGTTTTGCAATAGCTGATACTGGTGTCTGGTGTTGTTTTTCGCGTTCGCGAGGATCCCCCGCGTTCGCGAAGAAGGATTTGGCTTCAGGGACTTTGTTCTTCGCGTTCGCGAAAGGAAATCTCTATTGCACAAGTCTGAATTCGGAGGTTCAAATCTCGCAATCTATAAGGAATTTGGAGATGATCCAAAAATGAAAGTTGTAGCCCTTTGTGTCTAGTTTTCAGAAAAGTAAACCATTTAGCATTTGGATTTGTGTGAAAAAAGTTATGGCTGGTACACTACATGTTGTCCGGGAAGATGAAGAAGAAATTTGTGTTGCACAGGGCTGATTTTGGAGGCTTCCAAAACATGAAAGTTGTATATCTTGGTGTCTAGTTTTCAAAAATTAAAACCATTTGTCATTTGGAGTTTTTTTACAAAAAGTTATGACCATTATACTAGAGGTTGTATGAGAAGAGTTTGAGAATGACTTTCGAGAATTTTGTTCTTCGCGAACGTAATGGGAGGCCCGCGAACGCGAAGAAGGGTTGCCCAGCAGTGTATAAGTTTGCAAAAATTGGTTTGGCTCATTTCATCTCATTTCCTCCATGAGAGACAACCTAGGAGCGATTTTGGAGCTCCATCTTCTAATCTATGTCAAGGTAAGTGATTCCCACCTATTGCAAGTTAATTACTTGAATTATATCTAGATTTTAACATGGAAAATCATGGGAAATTAGTGGAAATTCAGGGTTTTGAAGAAAAACCTAAAAATTTATATTTTTGGATTTTGACCACAAAATTGAACATGAAACTTGGAATAAATTATATATTTGAGTTCGTGGTGTTATGAGTAAAGTTTATCTTCAAAAAATTTCGGAATTCGGGCACGTAGGCCCGAGGATGATTTTATCGACTTTTCAAGCGGAGTTGAAAATTGCTGTAAATAGGATTATAATGGGTATTTGAGTATATATTAACGGGTTTGCATAATTATTGGCTAGTTTTGGAGCGTTGGGCATCGGTTTGAGTCGTCGGAAGGGCTTGGGAGCCGGTTATGGAACTTCGGAGCGAGGTAAGTCTCCTTTCTAACCTTGTAAGAGGAAATTATCCCGATAGGTAAAATAATTAAATATGTGCTTCTATTTGTGGGGGGCTATGTACGCACGAGGTGACGAGGGTCTGTGCGTAGCTACTATTATGCTTAAGTCCGGGTAGTTTAGGACCCGAAAGCATGCTATACTTGAAATATTTATAACCTTATTGACAATTTAAATTTCTTAAATCATATCGAATTGGTAAATGAATTTCTAAAGAAATTAAACATCATTTTCTTGACCGTTAAAGAGAAGTTGCCATTTCTTTGGGTAATTGTTTCCCTGATGAATTCATGATTGACTGTTTGATGTGTTTATTTATATTGACCGCGTCGCATGTATGATTCGCGAGCGGGGTAATAGATGCATCTATGGCTCGCGTCATTCGACCCTCTGGCAGTGCACAGTTTAAATATTATGTTGGATCGGGTCGTACGACCTCGGCATGATTTGCGCATGCTTGTATTGCTTCCCTTGAAATTATAAATAATGATATTGCCTCCCTGGCCTGAGATAAATTGATAATTGAGGAAATATGAACTCGGAAATCTCTTATTATCAAAAGGATTGTTTACTTGCCATATGATTCCCTTGAGTTTTACTACTGTTTTCAATAAATCCACGACTGATTATATTATTGGACCACTAGTAAGTGTCGAAGTCGACCTCTCGTTACTACTTCATCGAGGTTAGACTGGATACTTACTGGGTACGCGTTGTTTTCGTACTCATATTACACTTGCTGTGCATTTTTGTTGCACAGGCACATGTATGTCTAGTGGCCTCGTTGGGCGCAGCGACATGGTTGATACAGAGACTTAGGTGAGCTGCATCTCTCGAGACGACCCGCAGCCAGCAGAGTCTCCTTCAGAGTATTGTACTTTCTTTTCTGTCCAATTTGTATTCCGGACAGTTATTGTATTACATTTTATTTCCTAGAAATTGCTCATGCACTTGTGACACCGGGTTCTGGGATGACTATGGGATTATTCAGTATTTAAATTTGTTAAAGACACCATTATTTTCTCGGTTAAGTTCATTATTTATTGTTTAATATAAGAAAAAGAAATAATTTAAAAAATATTAAAAGGATGAATTTATTTAACTTATTGGTGTTGGCTTGCTTGACAAGTGGCGTCCGGCGCCATCACGACCCTTAATGAATTTTGGGTCGTGACAGGAAGTGTACTATTAGTTCATTTGCTTATGTTTTCCTGAGCCGAGAGTCTAGGGAAAATATTATCTTTATCCTCACAAGCTAGGGGCAAGGTCTGCGTACACACTATCCTCTTTAGACCCCATGGTGTGGAATAATATTGAGTATGTTGTTGTTGTTGAAACTATTTAAACAATTATCAGCCTTTAGAATAAAAAAATATGGAATTGGGAAGTGTATTGTTAATTCATTTACTTTAACCGTTTATAAAATATTTACACAACTAAATGAAAATTCAACCATAGATGATCAGAACATATGACTCACACATAACCATGGGTTTGTGCACCGCTTGACTAGATAGTTTCACTGTTTAAGGTTGAAGGCATATTTAAGGCAATAATTAGGAACAGACCGACAGCACGAGCACACACGTTCCAGGTTTCATAAACTAGGCATTAGATATTTTGAAAGATTCGGCCGCACTCTCCCATTTAATTTGCCATACTTATTAATCCGTACTAATTCTATCTAAAATCAGAGACAATTCCAATTGTATATACGTCTGGTCAAGCCGAAAGCAGTGAGATATATATATATCTCCGAACTCAATTGCATTTTTCTTAATTAATGTCGAATGTAGTGAATGCTAGATGAAGAAGCAACAATTTGTGTAATAACACCCTAGAAATGACCGACTGGTGGCAGCTTTACCTATTTACCTATTTCTCCCTGCCGAATTTTAAAGGAATGGCCATAACAACTACTAGCTTTGACCTTTGGTCGTCAAGTATACGTTCATTTGCCCCAGAATTTTGGAATAATCTTAGTCTTACAGGCAGAGGATCGATGCATGAGTCACCGCTCTTGAAAATTGGCCATTGTTCTCTTCTGACAAGTGTTGCCACAGCTGCATGCTCATGCAATCGTGTCTCCTTATAGGTTCGTTTCCATTATAAAGTCGCCTATCGTTACCAAGTACTCCAGCAAATATTGGACACAAATAACAGCAAGTTAAACCGACTCAATTTTCCCTTTCCCTTAAGCCTCTAAAAGTATATATTCATTCCGAATAATCTCCAAACTCTCAATCATGGCATTCAGAAGTTCAGTAAGTATTACTACTATTAACACTGTATATTGTTTCCAGTTTTTATCTAGTGTGTGTTTTTGAAGTACATGACATGGCTTGACAGTCTTATTTCAACCTCGCAGAATTTGTGGAGATCTATGGCCAATCACCTAAGAGGAAAGGCTACTTTTGCAACATCTACTAATCCTAAAATGAAGTCCTATCCCCATACTACTAATGTTCCCAACCATCCAGATGGTAGGCCCAGGTGAAGTTTTAACAACTATATTAATTAGTACTTCGTAAAGAATCTTTAAGTACTTTATTAAGAAGTGATAAAGATATAATCAGATGTTTTAGCTTGGGATTTAAGTTATATACGCTATGACTTGATGCATGGAGGTTCTTTTTACACCATCTGTGTGGCGTAATTTGTAATAGCGCAGGTCGGTTATTATAGAGATTTAATTGTATAATGACTTGATTGTTGTGTAACATTTTTATCTATACCGACAGTATAAGAACGTAAACTCTTTTAACTTTGAAAACAGGGCAGTGAAGTTAGAGTATTTTCCAGTGTACGTGGGACTAGGGTTGATAATGTTACAAGTGTGTTTTGGGGTACACACAATAGTGCAGCAGTTGGGGCGGTCGCCTAATGTTCGAGTGAAGAAATCAAGGAGAGAAACTGTATCAGAGGTGGAGGAACCTGAGCTTGTGTTGGAGGAAGCCGACAAGTTCCTCAAAAAATCATTCTTCCGACAAATCGCTCATGTTCAGGATTTTGATGATCATTCTGTCATGGATGATCCTATGCGTGGGGATGTTCTGTCCAGGTATCATTCAATATCTTCTTTAAAAGACATAGCAGTAGCATTTGAATTACTCTGTATTTTTCATTTTATAGGAAGGTTGTTTTACTGAATGCAGTATTATTAATCTGAGATGGTAATTTTTGGCCGTTAAAATAATACTTTTTTGTGTAGTTTTTATATATATAAATTTTTTATTTAAAAAAAAATTATAAATTCTATGTTCATTATTCACACCAAAAATTGGTCTAACTTAGCCCTTGTATTTCGAGAAGGTTCACATGAATTTTGAGGGACTATATAATATCGAGAGAAAATGGAAGATAATAGTATGGTTTGTGATTGAGCTCCGTTTGGTATCACCGAAAAAATCAGGCGTCATGACACCTACTAAAGCGAACTTTGAATAACGATAAATCATACCACAAAAGAGAAATCTACTACAAGAGACATAAATATTTAACTTCGTTAGGTCAATTTGATCTACGTCCACGGGCGGACCGGAAGATCTTAACAATGAATACTGATATGGAACAGATGCGGAAACAGAGCCCTGAGCAATCCACTATATAAAAGAGAGTACAAAATATTGAGAGAACAACTTCACGAAGAGGGGAGGGGTAAAATGGGTTAGGAGCGCTGAGGTGGCATGCCATGTGGCATCCACCTCATCAAATATTAGTGCCACGTAGGATTTGGTGTCCACCTTGGACAAACTTAACGGAAGAGGGATATATTTGAACCAATAGTATTACGGTAGGGCTATATTTGGACCCAAAGTATAACGATGGGTATATTTAAACCTTTTCTCATAGTACATGGGTATATTTGACCCTTTTTCGCATGAACAATAAAGTAAGCAAGGAAAGAATTGGGCCCCAGGATACCTAATGGCCCATTATTGGGACTAAGGGCTAACCTACAACCCACCCTGTCCCATTAAGATTCTTCAAAATGTAATTTTGCCCTGCCCTTCCCCAATGCATGTTCCCTTGCCCTGCCCTTCCCCATTTGCATGTTCCCTTGCCCTGCCCCGTTTAGTGTTTACCCTGCCCTGCCCCACCCAATTGCTATATCTAACTAAACCTAGTTATGTAACACCATAAATATTTGTTGACCAAGTATGGAGTATTATAGTAAAAATGTCAGTAGGCAGTTGATAGCTATTTCAATATTTTAATTATTCACGTACACAACATCTTACATATTCAAGTACATATTTATCAATTTATGAAAGAAAAGAAGACATGAACAATAAAGTAAGTAAGGAAAAAATTGGGCCTCGGGCTACCTAATGGCCCACTATTAGGACTAAGGGCTGACCTACAACCTGCCCTGCCTCATTAAGATTCTTCATAAATGTAATTTTGCCTTGCCCCGCGCCCATTTACATGTTCCCCTACACTGTCCCATTTAGTGTTTGCCTTGCCCTGTCCTGCCCCAGCCCAATTGACATCTCTAAGTAAACCCATTTATGTAACAACATAAATATTTGTTGACCAAGTATAACGTATTATAGTAGAATGTCAGTAGGCAGCTGATAACTACTTCAACATTTTAATTATTCATGTACAGAACATCTTACATATTCAAGTACATATTTATCAATTTATGAAAGAAAAGAAGACTGAATAGTAAAGTAAGTAAGGAAAAAATTGGGACTCGGACTACTTTAATGGCCTACTATTAGGACTAAGGGCGGACCTACAATTTGTCCTGCCTTATTAAGATTCTTCAAAACTGTAATTTTGCCACATCCCGCCTCGCCCCATTTACATGTTCCCCCTACCCTATCCGATTTAGTGTTTGCCCT